>NW_015388105.1:190733-228833 GCF_001527695.2 Protobothrops mucrosquamatus | reverse complement strand
ATAAAGTACAGGTAGTCCTCGACTTACAACAGTTCGCTTAGTGACTGTTCGAAGTTACAATGGCACTGAAAAAAGTGCCCCCCAAGCCACAGCCGAGCAAGACACCTGCCTGCCCACCCGGCGGCGCTCTTCCTCCTGTCCGAGGTTTTCATTGTTGTGAGCATTTCTGTTGAGGATTGACAGCGGGGGTGGGGTGGGGGGTGTTTGGTTTTTATTCCCCCCATCTGCTGGGTGGTTGCAGCAGGTTTTGGTCACTTCACATGACCCTGGGACACTGTGACTGTCATAAATATGAATCAGTTGCCAAGCATCTGAATTTAAATCACAAGACCCTGGAGATGCTGCAACATTCCAGCTGATCGGTGCTTCTACTGGGCTCAGCAGAAGCACCAGGATCAGCGCCGAGCTACAGCTGGAGCCTGGCGCTGATCCTGGGGCTTCCACTGAGCCCTGACAGCCCCGAAGCGCCAATCAGCTGGAAAGCAGCACTGATCCTGGCGTTTCCGCTGAGCCCTGATAGCCCTGCAGCTCCAGCCATCTCTTGCTCAGGCTTGTGCGGTTCTGCCACCGGTTCAGCTCATTCCCCTCCCCTGCTACCACTTTTCTAGGATGGTCGCGTACCACCTGCAAGGTGCCAATGTACCACAGGTGGTACCCGTACCACTGGTTGAAAAGCCCTGCTCTATGACACCCCTTCCTCCTTTGGATGTTAAACAAATGCCCCTAAAATTCAGCAGTAGCTGCCTATTTTACAGAATACAGTTCTTTATAAGCACAGGTATAGTCACTACATGGCAGATTTTCTTACCATGCTCTTCCCCAACCTCCATGAGAGGCTCCATTTTGATTTATAGCATTTTGACTTTTTCCTCCTTCAAAAAATTTACTGTCTTTATGAGATGCCATTGGAAGCTGCAGAAGAAGAAGTTACACAAATATATGATACCATTCTTGAGTATAAAAGAACCTTTCTTTTGTGAAATGTCATGTCCAATTATGCAATATGCAACTCTACATGATTTTTTTTCATAATTCTGCTTTTAACAACTTTAGGAAAAATAAGGCAAGGTTCATGTGGCATAGCTACGTATGGGAGGAAAAAAACCCCTCAGCTTTTGACTAAACTTTTCTTGCTTACTATTTTTGATACAATTAAGGCTAAAATGAATGATAGTTATAAAATGTGCATTAGAAAAAAAATATATATGTATTTGCATAATGTTTGCATTAATTATATGCAGAACTGTAACTGTTTATTATTGAAGGCATATAATAGACTTTATACATTATTTTTATTTTTTCTGTTGTGTTTTTCCACTTATTTTTAAACACTTCTTATGCAGTTTTCTGATAATGTATCTATCTTTGTGTTTTGTTCCTTTCTTTCCGGTTGCTATTTTAAAAGCAATAAAATATATAAAAATATATTAGTAGACAGCTCACAAGCAAAACCAAAACTTAGCAAACAAAAATGGTCTTCAATTTATTGTGTAACATGATATATCCTAAAGATGTACTTGCAGAGCCATCAAGGCCATGCTCTTATCTATCCACATATCTTGGCTAACAAAGGGAATTCATCAAATTTACAGATGACACTAAGTGGCAAGAATAGCCAACACCCCAGAAGGCAAGCTCAGGATCCAAAAAGAACTTGACAGACTTGAACAATGGGCCCTATCCAACAACATTAAATTTAATGTGGAGAAAAGCAAGGTTTTACACACAGGCAGGAAAAACCAAAGGTACAAGTACAGATTAGTGAAACCTGGCTCAAAAACAGTAACTGTGAGAGGGACCTTGGAGTCCTAGTGGACGATCACTTAAACATGAACTAGTAGTGTGTGGCAGCAGCCAAAAAAAGCTAATACAATCCTTGGTTGTATAAACAGAGGCACAGAATCAAAATCATGTGAAGTATTAGGTTCGCTTTATAAAGCTTTAGTAAGACCACAGCTGGAATACTGCATCCAGTTTGGGTCACCACATTACAAAACAGATTTTGAGACTTTGGAAAAAGTGCAAAGAAGAGCAACTAAGATGATTAAGCGCCTGGAGACAAAAACATGTGCAGAACGGTTGCAGGAATTGGATATGGCCAGTCTAGAGAAAAGAAGGACTAGGGGTGATATGATAGCAGTATTCCAGGGACTGCTACAAATGATAAGGCAAATGTTCCTCAAGGCAAAAGGAGGAAATGCAACTGGCTTCATCTGACTTTTCTAATTATGGGTCAGGTTTGCTAATCAACTGTGCCCCAAATATGAAGTGACCTTGGCTCAGCTGGTCCCTCATGGAGAGTGTTGTTAAATCAAAGCTTTACTACAAAAGGTGCCATTTATAACAAGTGCATGGCTTTACATGTTACATACATTCATTGATGCAATAATGTTAATGCAAAAATAATGGACATTTGGATTTAATGAATATCTTGCTTCTCCTGAATGGTCCATTAAATAGAGGTTTTACTATATTATGAACTTTGGAAATTGGTATGATTTCAGCATAATTATTTTCTAATTTTTTTTACAATGCAAATGCTGCTCAGATCTGCATTTAAACTGCCCAGAGGTTGCTGGGAAGAGCTACAATCTGTGAGTTAAGAAGGAGGAGGGTGGAGGAGGAAAGTAGTATAACTAAAAATCAAAAGCAGCAGCGCTACAACATTCAGGGCAAGTGAGTCTGAGATTCCTTTCATCTCAGAATGTCTGGCTTAGTTCAGTGCAACACTTGGTTTGCAGCTGTGTTTCGCAGTACTCTTTTCAAACTTGGAAACTGTCCTATTTGTAAACGAATCACTAGTCTACAAGGACAGATTATTTATCTAGGGCGAACCTTTTAGAGACCGAGTGCCCAAAAACCCACCCCCCGCCCCCACTTCGCCTCCCACCCTGCCTGCTCCGCCCCCCACCCGCCCCCTGCCTCATCCGCCCACAGGGCCACGCACCGTGTCCGTGGCCCGCCGCAGATCGCCCAGGCAGCCCTGCAGCGCCATGGCAGCCACACCCTCTGCCCACACCCCCCAGCATCATCTGCACACTATAGGAGTGCGAGGGTGGAGTCTTGTCCCTGTTGCCTGGCTATGTACTTGGCTGTGCTGCTCCGTGCGGGCCGTGCCTGGGAGCGACTCTCCTCCAGGGGGGCTGCTGGTGAGGAGGGGGCCGTGGGGGGAGGGGGGGCTATGGCGACGGTGCACGTGCCCACAGAGAGGGCTCCGAGTGCCGCCTCTGGCACACGTGCCATAGGTTCGCCACCACTGATTTAGGATCTATAATCTGTGCTCTTCAGGCAGAAATTAGGTGTCCAGTTCAGCCCTTCTACTCTATTCAGCATCCGCGCTATCAACCCCCTCTATTACAAAGATCCTGCAGGAGAAGGGCAGTGTGGACAACCGTGGGATCTGGCAGAGTGAGAGTTGTGAACCATAAACACAAAGCTTTTGCTGTGTCCCTGCATAACAGATACAGTGCCCTTGCTGACCTTAATAGGAACATTATATAAGAAATAACTGTATCTCTACAGAAATGGAGCACAACAATGATGAAAACTGTCTTGAATGCATTTGGCTCAATTTAAAAGGGGGAAAAATGACATTGCCATAGATGTATACTATAGGCCACCCAACCAAACAGAGGAACTAGATGAACTTTTTGCTAGTCAGTTAACTAAGGTATGTAGGAAGCACATCACAATATTAATGGGGGACTTTAATTACTGTGACATTAACTGGGAGACAAATTCTGCACCAAGTGGAAGATCAAATAGATAAACCTAGCAATAACTTTGTCTCCCAAAAAGAGACAAAGAAGGGAACTAGGGCAGTGGTTCTCAACCTGTGGGTCGGGACCCCAATTGGGGTCGATTGACCATTTCATGGGGGTCGCCAAGCAAGGCTGTCCGCCATTTTTTTCCCCTTTTCTGGCGGGTGCCTTACCTCCCTTGAGCTGGGCCAGCTGGTGGTCGGCCTGCTCCGTCTCTACCGCTTGCCAGCTACGCCTCGGCCGGTGCAGGGGGCGGAACCACGCATGCGTGGCGCTCCCGGGCAGGGAAAGTCCTCGACTTATGACCGGTTGGGTAGTTCTCGACTTACGACCGGTTTAGTCCTCGACTTACGACCGGTTTAATCCTCGACTTACGACCGGTTTAGTCCTCGACTTACGACCGGTTGGGGTCACGGCATTAAAAAGGTTGAGAACCACTGAACTAGGGGATCAGCCATATTGGATCTAATCCTCACTAACAGAGATGAAATGATAGAAGGTGATGAAGCCACAGGAACCTTGGGGAGAAGTGATTATGCAATATTGGAATTCAACATTAGGGAGGCACAGGCAATAGAACAGTCAAACTAGAGTCTTGGACTTTAAGACATTTAGAGAGAGCTTGGGAAGGATTCCATGGATGAGAATCCTCAAGGGGAAAACAACTCTAGAAACTTGGGAAATTTTGAAAAGTGAGATAATAAAATCTCAGTCTAGCACAATACCAACAAAGAAGAAAAATAATAGCTCTCAAAAGAAACCAGCATGGCTGCATAAAAAGAACTCTCTGATAAATTGAAAGATAAAAAGGATAAGTATAAAAAGTGGAAAGAGGGGCACATAACTAAAAATATCAGAAAATAGCCCGTGCCTGCAAAGATGAAGTGAGGAAAGCTAAGGCTCAAAATGAACTAAGGCTTGCGACCAAAGTCAAAAATAACAAAAAAAAGCTTATTTCAACATGTAAAAAACAAGGAAAAGGTTAAGGAAATGATTGGTCCATTAGAGGGAGAAAGTGGCAAGAAGGTGACAAGCAACAGGGAGAAAGCAGAACTATTTAACTCATTTTTTGCATCTGTCTTTACACAAAGGGAAAAAACAGTCCAACCTATCAAAAACAGTACCATAAAAAACAGATTAGAAACATAAGATAAGATAGGCAAAAAAATGGTAAGTGACCACCTGTCTACCCTAGACGAGTTCAAATTACCAGGACCAGATGGATTACACCCCAAGGTTCTGAAGGAACTGGCAGGTGTGATCTCAGAATCACTGAACTATATTTTTCAAAGATCCTGGAGCACTGGGGAACTACCAGAGGATTGGAAAAAGGCTGATGTAGTTCCCATCTTCAAAAAAGGGAAAAAAATGGATCCAGGAAACTACAGACCTATCAGTCTGACCTCAATACCTGGGAAGATTCTGGAAAAGATAATCAAACAACGAATTAGTGAACACCTAGAGATAAACAAAGTTATTACTAAAAGCCAACGTGGGATTGTCAAAAACAGATCATGCCAGACAAATCTTATTGTATTCTTTGACCAAGTGAGAAAATTAGTGGACCAGAGGAATGCTGTGGATATAATTTACTTGGACTTCAGTAAGGCATTTGATAAAGTAGATCACAACCTACTACTTGATAAGATAGAAAATGTGGGTTAGACAGCATCACCACCAGATGGATTCGTAGCTGGCTGACCGGCTCTACTCAGCGTGTGGTCCTCAATGGAACTGCATCTACATGGAGGGAAGTATGTAGTGGGGTGCCCCAGGGCTCTGTTCTGGGCCCAGTGCTCTTCAACATCTTCATCAACGATCTGGACGAGGGGATAGATGGGGAACTCATCAAATTTGCAGATGATACCAAGCTGGTAGGAATAGCCAACACTCTAAAAGATAGGCTTAAGGTACAGGAGGATCTGGACAGACTTGAACATTGGGCGCTATCTAACAAAATGAAATTCAATGGTGAAAAAAGTAAGGGTCTACATTTAGGCAAGAAAAACCAAATGTACAGGTATAGTATAGGTGGTACCTTGCTCAATAGTAGTAACTGTGAGAGGAATCTTGGAGTCCTAGTGGACAATCAGTTAAATATGAGCCAGCAGTGTGCTGCAGCTGCCAAAAAAGCCAACACTGTGCTAGGCTGCATTAACAGAGGGATAGGGGGAGGGGGGACATGATAGCAATATTCCAATATCTCAGGAGCTGCCACAAAGAAGAGGGAGTCAAGCTATTCTCCAAAGTGCCTGATGGCAGGACAAGAAGCAACGGATGGAAACTAATCAAGGAGAGAAGCAACCTAGAACTAAGGAGAAACTTCCTGACAGTTAGAACAATTAACCAGTGGAACAACCTGCCTCCAGAAGCGGTGAATGCTCCAACACTGGAAGTTTTTAAGAAGAGACTGGACAGCCATTTGTCCAAAATGATATAGGGTTTCCTGCCTGAGCAGAGGGTTGGACTAGATGACCTCCAAGGTCCATTCCAAATAATAATAATAATAATAATAATAATAATAATAATAATAATTTATTATTATTATTATTATTATTATTATTATTATTATTATTATTATTATTATTATTATTATTATTATTATTATTATTATTATTATTATTTCATGAAAGTATTCTAAAGTGCGAAAAATACAATAACACAAGGTGCTTTATGTGAGTCTGCCTTTGAGGTGATTTGGGATACTCTTAGTCAACACTAACTATATGGCACAAAATCAATCTTTCTACCAGATTACTGTTTTGTTCCAAAGGAGTAAATTAGCTGTGTTGTTAATCAGTTATTATCTAAGCTAATGTATAGTTATTCCTTTCAATATAACACCATAAAAATGTTTCATCCGGGAATGCAAAACAAAGAAAACAAATCTTCAAGCATTAAGAAGAATTCAGAATGTTCTTTGTAAACATAAGAACTTATATAATGTTAATTTTAAAAGAGAAATACATTCTACAAATATAAATATTTCTTTCTTATATGCTAATGTTCCAAAGCCGGCTGCCAGCTTGCTCCTATCCCACAAATGCAGCATACAAAACAATATATGCAATGGCTTCCCAATCAGTTTGCTTTACTATTATTTATTAATTCAATATGAAGCAGTCCACTTAGAATTCTGTTAATTTTCCTTACCTGTGCCTTTATTCTTCAGCTTCAGATAAAGAAATAACTCCTTCGTTTAATCTCATTGAGTGAAAGAAAGAATACTAACATCAAATTCCCAGATCCCCTTTTTTAACCTTTCCTTCTTTTAACTCCACCCATTAAATGCATATGGTAATCACCATCCAATCACTTGCTCGAACCTTTCAGCATCATCTCATGCTCCCTTACTGGATTGGTGCAGTTGCCTCAAACCAGCTAAGCTGATTTCAGTAGCCATGGCAACAGCCACCCGTGAATATTATGAAAAAGGAGACTTCGCTGAACTTTTACTAACCCTTGATCAAGCAAAATGTATTTAAAAACAAAATTAAAAGAAAAATTATTTGCTTTGTGTTGCTTCCTCAAATTCTTTATTTCATATAAACCTCTGTTCTATATATTTATCCAAACATTTTGCTGCTTCTGAAGTTCCACAGTGGATAGAAGTTTTGGAGTAATTATAGTTTAATAAAATTAGTATCAGCTACTTATATGATTGCTTGAATGTTCTGTTTTGAAAATATAATAGAAGATCACTAAAAATGTTAGATTAAGTTCATATGATCCTAAAGTGTAATTTCAACTACCCACAATAAAAATCAAGAACTGCATTTTCCAGAGATGAATTAACTAAAGAATTATGAAATGAATGAGAAAAATAAAACCTGATTTGATGATATCTATCATTGGTCAATATTCAAGTAGTAGGGAGCTGACAAATGAGCAAAAAAGCTTTTAAGCAATATGTTTGTGGAGATTCTCAGTCATCCAGGTCATAGTTTTCTCAAAGGTGCTTTTTCAAAAGGCAACTGGATTGGGGGCAGGGGGGGGAATGGAAGGATTGTATTTCTTTGCAATCATCTGGTCATTAGCACTTTCCCTGAGATCTCTTGGGGCCACTTGAGGGTTTATCTTTTTTATATATATTTTTATAAAACTATATTAATTATATCAATATTAATATATATCAAATATATTAATATTATATATTATATACAATATATATTATATTAATATATATTAAATATATATATCACTTATAAGATAGTCCTCGACTTACAATTCATTTAGTGATCACTGAAAGTTACAACGGAACTCAAAAAAGTGACTTATGACGTTTTTCATACTTACGATCGTTACAGCATCTCCAAGGTCAAGTGATCAAAATTCAGACACTTGGCAACTGACTCATATTTATGACGGTTGCAGTGTCCAGGGGTAAAGTGATCCCCTTTTGTGACCTTCTGACAAGCAAAATCAATGAGGAAGCCAGATTCACTTAACAACCTGTTATTAAGTTAAGAACTGCCATGATTGACTTAACAACTGTACCAAGAAAATTCATACAATCACCTAATAAATGTCTCACTTAGCAACAGAAATTTTGGGCTCAATTGTGGTNTTTCACCATACACCATACACCAAAAACTACATAAACATATATCTTTTCTTCTAACAGAACAGTGCTTTACATTTTAAATATTCTTTACATCTTATTTACATTTTATGTACATCAATAATTATGTCTTTTTCTTTCTCTGTTCTAGCCAATTATAACATTTATTCCAAATTTCATAAAATTCTGACGTCTCCTTGTCTTTCAATTCTAACGTACGATATCGAGTTTTAAGGGGATGGGAGATGTTAAATACAAAGGCAGAAATATCTTGTAGAGAAGCTCTTGAACTTTAGACTTTAACCACCGTATATATACACACAACACACACCAATAGCTCTCTACTGATAACACTGGCTCCCTCGGCTAAAAAATGATATTAACACAACTGGACAGGGGAAAACCTCATCTTTACCTGAACGACTCCCTGGCCTGGGCAATAGAAGTGATCCTAAGATATCATGGTTGCTGACAGTGCTTTTTTTGTAAAAAAAAAAAAAAAAAAAAAGGTGCCAGAACTCACACATGTCAGACAACCCGCCTTATCTACCCTACAAGGTTTCATCCAAAAAAGGTGCCGGAACTCCGTTCTGGGCGTTCTATAACAAAAAAAACCCCCTGGTTGCGGGAGCAAAATACCCTGCTAAAAAGCTATCGTCACAGGCACTTCTCCCCCCCCCCCCATGCTTCTCAATCCATTATTTCATTTACAATAGTGGTGAATATCTATAGCTCGGGTGTAGGATGTGGGTGAAGGTTCGTCCTCCGAACTTTTGGGTTGGTTTTCAGGCTAGCAGGCTAGGTAACATCCTCAGCGGAAACCAACCCACAAGCTCGGAGAACGAACCTTCACCCTCATCCATTATTTCGTGTTTTGCACTTTTGGAGTCACAGAAGAACGTTAAAAGAAAAAAGAAAAAAGTGCAGGGGAGAGCAGCCTTATTTTTTTTTAAGCACTGCATCTAACCTTGCCATTCCCTAACCCAGGGGTAGGCAACCTTGGCTCTTTTATGACTCGTGGACTTCAACTCCCAGAATTCCTGAGCCAGCCATGCTGGCTCAGGAATTCTGAGAGTTGAAGTCCACGAGTCATAAAAGAGCCAAGGTTGCCTACCCCTGCCCTAACCTAAGAAGTCCATCAGTGTCTAGCAGACACTGCTGCTTTAGATCAGGGGTAGTCAACCTTGGCTCTTTTATGACTCGTGGACTTCAACTCCCAGAATTCCTGAGCCAGCTAAACTGGCTCAGGAATTCTGGGAATTGAAGTCCACGAGTCATAAAAGAGCCAAGGTTGCCTACCCCTGCTTTAGACGAAAGCTTACTTTTGCTCCTCATCCGGGCATTCCCCCCCCCACCCCCACTACTGGCATGCGAAACGATGCAGGGCGAGTAGCCAGCACTTGCTCCCAGCAAAGGAGTAAAGCTGCTCGATCCTTTGCCATCACTGTGGCGAACCCTTTGCAAGTTTCATAGGTTTGTGTTTCCCCCCCCACACGCTACATTTCACCCGGAAATGGTCCCTAGACTGTTGCATAGCACAAGCTTCAACCCTTCCCCTTTGCGCTGAGTCGAGGAGGAAGGTACCGGAAGTAAAAGGGTTGCTTTTGGGAGTGCTGGTCCCACCGGCGGGAGGGTGGTCGCCTTTCTTTTTTTCTCCTGGGGAAGAATAAGAGGCGCGAAGGCAACATGGGCAGGACAGTGACCATGGCTACGTGCGCCTTGAATCAGTGGGCGCTGGATTTTGATGGCAATCTGGAAAGGATTTTAAAAAGTAAGCCCGAAGGCTGTGCACGGGCTGTTTGCAGCTCCAAAGGAAGATGGGTCTTGTTTTTCTTACCCCGCAATGGAACTTAGCGTTAATTAGCAATATTTAAAATAAGGAGAAAGGTAGCTCTTGATGCATCTTTGACCCATTGGTTATTTTCTATTCATCCACCCATCTCCAAATCTTGACTTGATATGTTTATATCGCACCTTTATTGTTATAAATACCTCAAGGAGGCAACATAAGCAATCTTCTTTCCTCCTCTTAATTTCCCCACAACCAGCTGTGAGCTGCTTTGGGCTGAATTGCAACACAGTCTCCTAGGTTTGTAGCCTGGTGCCTTAACCACAACACCAAAACTGGCTCTCAGAGTGACAACCAGTTTGGTATTGTAGTTAATTACTACATGGTATTTTTTTTTAGTCGTAGCTTTTTATAGTTTTACACGCATAACTATTGCTGACCCTTCCTAATTTATATGCATGATCTTATTTTATGTGGCTTTATAGCTTCCCTGTGTTGTATGAGCTTTTTACCCGAAGAAAAGGCATCCCTTCATTTTATTCAAAGAACGAAAATCCTGTGAGGTTGATTGATCTGAGAAAAATTGACTGGCCTAATTGCAGTCATTGAGTTTTTTAAATCCGAGTTACCTCAATGCTAGTCCAGTACTATTACTACTTTTATATTATTGTTATTGTTTTGAATGGGACTATATAGAACTTTTTTCTCCAATATGGTAATTTGCTACATAGAGAAGTGTTCAGTTTTTTTTATTTTTTTGAGGATTTAACAAATGAAGTGTCTTAAGAATAACGAAATGTGAAAGTCAAATAGTTGAGGAAAACACATTCGATATTTAAACCAAATAATGGGTATTGTAAAAGAACATCACATACATAATATATGACACATCGTAACGTAACATTAATAGAAAAATAAAATAAATAAACATAGGACGGAAATAATAAAAATCAAATAATAAAAATCAGCACACCTTCCTCCTCCTATTTTCCCCACAACAATCACCTGTGAGGTGAGTTGGGCTGAGAGAGAGTTATGTACCCTTAATTATTACCCTTAATAAGTAGCTGCTATTTGTTGAAATCTATTTTGCCTCCAGAAATATGAGAGTTAATGAGAATTTATATGGTTTTTCTAGTTCTGCTAGCAATAGGGTTTGGAAAGCAGCTTTGTTATACTGTTTTTAAATTACAAGAAATCTTAGTTTACCTGTTCTCTGAACTAAGAACTTGCTTTTAGAAAGTATGAGAAATAGGAACTTGGTTGTAAAAGGTTTCTGAAAATCTCAATTGTTTTGTATTCTTAGTCTTGTGCTTGAATATTCTTTTCTTGTTTTGCAAAATCAAAGGATACACATAACACTCCCTATATTTCAAAGCATGGGAAGCTTTCTCTGACAACATATTGTAGGTGGATAAAAATTATAATTTAATCTCCTAGGTATTGAAATTGCTAAAGAAAAAGGAGCAAGATATCGACTCGGCCCAGAACTTGAAATTTGGTTAGTAATTACCAACTTGTTTGTATAAACCAGTTACTCTCAACTTTTTAGGGATGTTGAGTGCATTTCATATTTTGAAACTTTTATCTTATAAGATGGCTATTGGGGGAGTGCTTGCACAGTCACAAAATGCCTACTGGAGGGACATAATTAGATAAAAAGAACAAAATTGGTCAAGATGCTACCTGGCATCCCGTAACCCCCACCCCAAGATTCATTATCAACTTTTATTAACTTAGCCTTTCTTTGGCCATATAGGCACATCTCTTAGCACTAGGCTGCACCTATGTATTCTTACTTATGTAAGAAAATTTGGGAATCCAGAGGTATTTCTGGAAATTAAGATGCTAGAGACTTGTACTTTGCTTTGCAACATGCATTTTCTTTTCCTTTTTTAATGAAAAATGAAGTGGAATATAAAACCTGGTAGACCTCAAGAGAACTATCTAGAAGGATATAATATCTGTTTTATTCCATTCAATGTAACAAAATCAGTGCCTTCTTTTTATAGAATGGTATCTGCTCAGGATGGTTAATTGTGGTACTAGGTTATTAAATGGTAGGGAGAAGATGGCTATCGTATATAAATATTCATCAGTTTTGTGGAATGACAAAAGAAAAATTATACAGAAATTGCAATAGTTTGGTATTCCAGATGTTAGTAGACTATAGATTCTATTCTACTAGACCATGGATGAAGTTATATAAGGAAATCTGATTTAAAATGATGCAATATGAGGCCAATGTTCCAAAGGAGTATTGCTTTCAATGGTATTCACATTAGCAAAATTTTGGCACCAAAATTAGACCTTTCAATTTTCCCTGCTTTTAATTGATTTAAAATTGTATTTTAACTGTATTTTAATTCATATTGTTTTAATTTTTGAATGATTACCTTGCTGCCGTCTATTTTGTGCAGTGCTTGCATTTTGCATTTCATTTCATTTTATTGTAGATGTTTTTATTCAAATGTTGGTATGCTTTCTTATAAACTGCCTAGAGAGCTTTAGTTATTAGGTAGTTTAAAAATTTTAATAAATAAAAATAAAATAGAGATAGTAATCCAACAACATGCTTTGTTACACTTACCCAGTTTCTCTGACACTTATTTTAATAAATTAATTCTGCATAAATAAGGTGAATAAAGGTGCTTTTATTGATATAATATAATTTAGAAAATTCATATCTTGCAAATAGTATGGGATTTTTTGTTATCCATATCTCTATTTTGTTTTGCAGTGGTTATGGCTGTTCAGATCATTATTATGAATCTGACATACTGTTACATTCGTTTCAAGTTTTGGCTAAGCTTTTGGAATCTCCTGGTACTGAGGACATAATATGCGATATTGGGATGTAAGTGTGTAATTATGTCATTGCGTAGTGGGGATAATAATAATAATAATAATAATAATAATAATAATAATAATAATAATAATAATAATAATAATAATAATAATAATAATAATAATAATAATAATAATAATAATAATAATAATAAAAGTTGGAAGGGACTTTGGAGGTCATCTTGTCAAATCCCCTGCTCAGGCAGGAAACCCTATACCATTTCGGACAAATGGTTGTCCAGTCTCTTCTTAAAAACTTCCAGTGTTGGAGCATTCACAACTTCTGGAGGCAGGTTCTTCCACTGATTAATTGTTCTAACTGTCAGGAAATTTCTCCTTAGTTCTAAGTTGCTTCTCTCTTTGATTAGTTTCCATCCACTGCTTCTTGTCCTGCCTTCAGGTGCTTTGGAGAATAGCTTGACTCCTTCTTTATGGCAGCCCCTGAGATATTGGAACAGTGCTATCATGTCCCCCCTCGTCCTTCTCTTCATTAAACTAGACATACCCAATTTCAGCAACTGTTCCTTATATGTTTAGCCTCCAGCCCCCTGATCATCTTTGTTCTTCTCTGTACTCTTTCTAGAGTCTCAACATAGCGCCCAATGTTCAAGTCTGTCAAGATCCTTCTGTATCTTATGCCTATCTTCTGGATGTTGGCTATTCCTGCCAGCTTGGTGTCATCTGCAAATTTGATGAGTTCCCCATCTATCCCCTCATCCAAATCATTGATGAAGATGTTGAATAGCACTGGGCCCAGAACAGAGCCCTGGGGCACCCCACTACATACTTCTCTCCATGTAGATGCAGTTCCATTGAGGACCACACGCTGAGTAGAGCCGGTCAGCCAGCTACGAATCCATCTGGTGGTGATGCTGTCTAACCCACATTTTCTATCTTATCAAGTAGTAGGTTGTGATCTACTTTATCAAATGCCTTACTGAAGTCCAAGTAAATTATATCCACAGCATTCCTCTGGTCCACTAATTTTGTCACCTGGTCAAAGCAATAAAATTTATCTGGCACGATCTGTTATTGACAAACCCACGTTGGCTTTTGGTAATGACTTTGTTTGTCTCTAGGTGTTTGCTGATTCTTTGTTTGATTATCTTTTCCAGAATCTTCCCAGGTATTGAGGTCAGGCTGATAGGTCTGTAGTTTCCTGGATCCATTTTTTCCCCTTTTTTGAAGATGGGAACTACATCAGCTCTTTTCCAGTCCTCTGGTAGTTCCCCAGTGCTCCAGGATCTTTGAAAAATATAGTTCAGTGGTTCTGCCAGTTCCTTCAGAACCTTGGGGTGTAATCCATCTGGTCCTGGTAATTTGAACTCATCTAGGGTAGACAGGTGGTCACTTACCATTTTTTTGCCTATCTTAACTTGTGTTTCTAATCTGTTTTTTATGGTACTGTTTTTGATAGGTTGGACTGTTTTTTCCTTTTGTGTAAAGACAGATGCAAAAAATGAATTAAGTAGTTCCGCTTTCTCCCTGTTACTTGTCACCTTCTTGCCACTTTCTCCAACTAATGGGCCAATCATTTCCTTAGACTGTTTCCTTGTTTTTTACATGTTGAAAGAAGCTTTTTTTGGTTATTTTTGACTTTTGTTGCAAGCCTTAGTTCAGTTTGAACCTTAGCTTTCCTCACTTCATCTTTGCAGGCTCGGGCTATTTGCTGATATTCTGCCTTAGTTATGTGCCCCTCTTTCCACTTTTTATACTTGTCCTTTTTATCTTTCAATTTATCAGAGAGTTCTTTATGCAGCCATGCTGGTTTCTTTTGAAAGCTGTTATTTTTCTTCTTTGTTGGTATTGTGCTAGACTGGGCTTTTATAATCTCACTTTTCAAAATTTCCCAAGCTTCTTGAGTTGTTTTCCCCTTGAGGATTCTTATCCATGGAATCCTTCCCAAGCTCTCTCTAAGTTTATTGAAATTAGCTCTCTTAAAGTCCAAGACTCTAGTTTGACTATGTTCCATTGCTTGCATAGTGCTGAATTCCAATATTGCATGATCACTTCCCCCCAAGATTCCTGTGGCTTCAACGCCTTCTATTATTTTATCTCTGTTCGTGAGAATTAAGTCCAATATGGCTGATCCCATAGTTCCCTTCTTTGTCTCTTTTTGGGAGACAAAGTTATTGCTAGGTTTATCTATATGATCTTCCACTTGGTGCAAAATTTGTCTCCCAGTTAATGTCACAGTAATTAAAGTCCCCCATTACTATTGTGATGTGCTTCTACATACCTTAGTTAACTGACTAGCAAAAAGTTCATCTAGTTCCTCTGTTTGGTTGGGTGGCCTATAGTATACACCTATGGCAATGTCATTTTCCCCCCTTTTAAATAGAGCCAAATGCATTCAAGACAGTTTTCACCATTGTTGTGCTCCATTTCTGTAGAGATATAGTTATTTCTTATATAGAGAGAAACTCTACTTTCTCTTTTATTTGGTCTGTTTCTTTTAAATAAGTTAAATCCCTCTAGCTGTGTGTTCCATTTGTGGGTTTCATCCCACCAAGTTTCCGTAATGGCAACAATATCATATCTGTCCTCATTTACCTGAATTTCTAATTCACCCTGTTCATTGCTCATACTCTGTGCATTGGTGTTGGTGTATAGACATTTGAGTCCTTTATGACTGACCCTGTGTTTACTTTCTACATGACCTGTGTGATGCCTGAGTTCCCCTGTTTTCTTACCACTTGTTTGATTAGTGCACTTGGTGTGACACTCACTATTAAAAGCTTGATTTTGCTTGACAGCAAAACACATCTATGTTACATGCACTGATAACCCTTTAATTTTTAGATTGCCGGGGACAGGAATGTTCTATATCAATTAACTCACTGTCCCCATTGTTCAGTTTAAATATTTTTCCCGAAAATCTGTGAATTTATTGCCAAGTAACTCAGTCCCTTTCTTTGATGGATGCAAACTATCTCTTTTGTACACGTTTTCATTGGAGTAACTGTAGACATCATGACTAATATAACCAAAGCCTTCCCCTTTACACCACTCCTTTAGCCACGTATTGAATTCTGCTATACGCTGGCCTTTTCCATTTTGCTCCTTATACACTTGTAAAATCTCTGAAAAAGTAAGCCTACAGCCTATTCTGCTAAATTCCTGTCCCAAGCTCTGGAAATCATTCTGCGTAGAGAGTACAACCTTTTGGGACAAATCATTAGTGCCAAGATGTACAATAGCATTCACATCACAGTCCTTGCTGGCATTCTTGACTATCTTAAAAGTATGCTTCTTGTCCCTGTTGACCTGGAAGACACCTGACCTCTTTCGAAACCTCTGTGTCCTTTCCTAAATTTACATCCCTTATAATTGAATCACCAACCAGAAGGTGGCTTCTCTTTTTGCATGCCTTGCTCTTCTTGCATTAGGAGACTGTTTTATAATAACAAGGTAGTTTAAAAGATTTACATTTGGCTTCTCCTTATATACAATAGATGACAGCAATGCAAACAGATTCTTTGGAGTATACTTTTGATCATCTTAATATGAGATTGTAATAGATACAAACAGAAATAAGAAATATTTCTTGCACATGGTTAAAAAAAAAATTTGAATGCAATCCAAAATCAGTTTATATTCTTAAAATAAAAAGGATCCAATTTTAAGAAAGGAAATGTATAACTTAATATCTTTATTCCTATAGGCCTATTATGCACCGGAATGTTCGTTACAACTGTAGAGTAATTTTTCTGAACAAGTAAGTAATTAGAAATACTATTTTGTAAGCTGCCACAGTCCTTGGTTGAGACGGACAACTATGAAAATCAATCAATGAAATAAATAAACACAAGTTGATTTATAAAACATTAAAGATACTGTTTTGTAAGCTGCCTAGAGTCACTTGATTGAGTTGGCCAACTTCAAATCAATCAATCACACAAACAAATAAATGCTGTCTGCCATCCTGTCCTGTGATCCCAGATAGTCAAGCTCTGCCTGGAACTGATAATCAGAAGCCTGAGGAAAATTGGCAGTGAAATAATTAAGGTTTTAATGCACATACTGAGGTTTTTCACATTAGGGTTTATTTAGACAACATTGGCTTTTGAAGATTTTGCCAGAATGAAGTATTTCCAGAATGAAGAAATACTTCTGAAGCTTTGCCTGTTCCAGGATGGTCCTAAGAACACTGAAGAGTTCCTTAACGAAAGGAAAATCACTGAAAATGAAGGACAACATTGCTTCTAAAGATTTACTATTCATAGAATTTTGAGGGAGAAGAGGATCTGAAAATCAGCTAGCCATTCAGACATTGCTTACCAAATGTAATTAAAGCCTTTAACTTTAAGGGGAAAATTTACTGTAACTGCATTTGGACTATATCCCTTGATACAGGAATGGAAACATTACTTTTTCGGACAATAACCTAGTTAATTGCTGAATAGTAGAAACAGTTTAACATTATAAAGCGATTTACTGTTGTTTGACATGCTGAGTTTCACTTTGAAATCAAACACAAGTTGGATGGGATATGTTTATTTGCTTAAACCAAATGTTGCTTATGCAATTAACCTTCTATGGCTAATGGAGAAACCAGTATGTTTATCTTGCAACCTTATGAAACCTTATGAAAAAGGTCTTTGGTTGCTGAACCAATCTAATTAAATCCTGACATCTCATCTCATCTCCTCCAGGCTTGAAAGATACTTATGTAAATAACTTCAGCCTATTTCATCTATTAGAGACCTGCATGAAGCTTTGAATGCTCAATGGAACAAACAGCTTTTAAGGAAACATAAAAGACAAGGAGGTACTCCTTTTTCAGGAGGCAAAATATTTCACAACGTTGAAGCAACTCTAGAGAAAACATGCGATCAACCCACATAACTTTATATGGAACGGCTCGAATCATAGCTTCTTGTTATAATTCTGTTCACATAGCCTAGAATTTGTAAGTTTGACTCTTTTTTTAGTGGATTTAGTATTTTTTAAATATGGTAAGTTATGATTTAAAACAAGTCTCCCATTTTCATAGTATATGCTTGTAAAAGGTTTTCTTTTTGTTTTGATCAAGGAAAATTCTTCTGATAAGGCCGAAGATAGCATTGGCAAATTCAGGAAACTATCGAGAAATGAGGTGGTTCACTCCTTGGAATAGATCACGGTAACCTCTCTTTCTTATATTTGCTTCTGCCCAAATTAGTCTGAAAATTTGGGTTACCCTTGATGTTTGCCACTGCAAGTCTGCATTAAAAGATCTTTCGGAAGACATTGCGATTTAAAAATATTTATGATATTAGCATCCCTGTATTCTAATCTATGTCATTACTGCGTAGTGCTAAGTGATAGCAGACCTGTAATAATATGATGGCTTTGGAAGACACTGTAGATTCTAATAATCTTAATTGCGTAGAATAATGCAAGCTACGATCACTAGATAAAAATGAGAACTGATTGTACTTGTGGCATATAGAAGTTTATGTTCAACGTTTTTCCCACAAACATCTCTGCAGTAAACCAGTATGTGCTCATCCATCTCACTCATTTTTGATGGATCTTATTGGGTTAGCTGTCCACGGTTTCCTCATAACAGCTGGTCTCCTCCTGAACAGCCTGCCTGGTTGGTAATAGAGTTGTTCTACTCACACCATGTGTTCTGCTATTTGGGGCTGTTTCATTATGGTGCTTAAGGGACCTGTCAGCTACACTGTGGGATATTAATGTTGTCCGCAAATAGCCTACAGTGAGCTGTGAATGATCTATGGGCAGCGCTAAGATCCACTGAGAAAAAAGGTACATTTTGCAGGTAGCACTAGCACTTAGACTTATATACCGCTTCACAGTGCTTTACAGCCTTCTCTAAGTGATTTACAGAGGAGTCAGCATATTGCCCCCAACAATCTGGGCCCTCGTTTTACTGACCTCGGAAGGCTGAGTCAACCTTGAACCATTCAGAATTGAACTCCTGGAGTGAGCAGTGAGTTAGCTTGCAGTACTGCATTCTAACCACTGTACCACTACGGCTCCGTGGTAGCGCAGTGACCCTGAGGATGTAACACTGACCCTCAAAAAACATGTTCTACATCCCCTAAATTCCATCTGCCATTTTGTGCATGCACAATGCAACAGAAATAAGGCCCAGACTGCAGAGATAGAAAAACCTTTATGATCTCACCAGGATTTGATCTCTAACAAAGGTATCCCAAATCAAGGGCAACAATAGTACAGGTAAAAAAGCCACCTGTGCAAAAAGTGACCAGTATTGTACTTAAGTTGCATGTGGCACAGATACAATGAAGATTGTTAACTGTCTCTTTAAAATATGTTATATGAAAATGTTTGAATTTTTTTTACTAGACATATAGAAGAATATTTTCTTCCAAGAATGATACAAGAGATTACATCTCAGGTAATATTCTTTTCTCCTGGATTCAAGAATGTTTTAATTTTTTTTTTGTAAGAGTTTTATTGGTTTTTTACAATAACAGCCTTAGTGCCTGGTGTACAGCGTGTTGTCTTGGTTCATGAATTATTTTTTACAATCAATAATAGTTAATTAACAGTCAATAATAATTTATTTTTATATTTCCATAATTAGTATATCAATGGATACTATATTTCCTTGATCCTCTCTTCTCCCAATAGTATTCTCCTTCTTCAGCATTAAATATAATTTTTGATATTATTCATACATAAATGATTAAATAAAAACATTTTCTTCTATATTTATACCAACAATAATAGCGTCCATATATAGCATTTTTTTCTTATCAACTTATGTTATTTTCATAAAAGTCATCTTATTGATTCACCATATATCTTACTTTCATAAATCTTGTTTAAGCTCAATTTCTCCATAATATTTGAACAATTCTTATCAATCATAATTTTCTCAATAATTAACATCTAAATATCCAAATTTTCCACTTAAATATGTCATCCCAGTATTTTCATATTTCATATATTATAGAAATACTATACTACTTATCTAGCATAACATCTACCTATAACATCTTTTCTAATCAATTTATATTTCACTTCTATTTGTAAATATTAATTAAATCACTATATAACTTTTTTCAAAGTTCTTATTAAGCCTAATTTCCCCTCAATATTTCAATCATTCCTTAATCCTAAATCTTTTCAAATTTAATTTGTCTTTAAAGTTCAAAGTTTTCCTTCACTTTCATCATCCCAATATTTTTACATTTTGTATCTTATCAAAAAAAAATACCATATTACTTATATCTCTTATCCCACTTATTCTAAAAACCAAATATGGCTAAATAAACAAATAACTTTGGCTATAAACAGGTTTATAGCCAAAGTTATTTGTTTATTTAGCCATATTCAAACAAGTGTTTGCTTGTATAATATTTCATCTGGTAGGGCGAATCAAGAATGTTTTAATTTTATGAAGGTCTAGGTAAATGGATGAAATGAAATTCAAATCTTTCCTCTTTGGGAATTCTTGGAGTTGTGATCCAATTATAGGGAGACACCAAGTTAGATGATGATTTCCTTAGCCTCTTTGGAATTGCAGTTGTATAACCAATAACTTTTAATATTGCTTCATTTCTCTTAACTTTTGAGATATAATTAAATAAAAATAGTTCATTGACCTAATTATTTGCTGATACCAGTGAAATGCACTTAAGGAAAAGCTGAAATAAACCTTGGGCTGCTTAATTTTTTTTCTAAACTTTTCTTAAAAGTGATAGATCTTTTACTAGCAAGATACAAAAAAATTGTATACTGCATGTGCCTGTTTTGAAAAATGCGGGCTTTACCTAAAAAGTCAGTTCAGACTTTATTAATACTTAAGAAAGTAAGTCTTAAATATTTAACTTTGCTGCTTAGTAACATAAGGAAGTATTGTATTATTTATAATTACCAAATATTTTTATACCTGAAGCTTACAGTAGACTTACATAAAATCCATACCATAGCAGTTAGATTGACTATAGCTGGTAGATCTATTGGTACTTTTTCTATCTTGGTTTGTTTTTTCCTTTGAAAATGTTTTACTTCTCTTCCAAAAAGCTTTTTCAGTTCATAGATATATACCTGACAGACATATACCAGATAGATGATGTCTTTTTAATGGAGTATACTGTGGTTTCAGAAAGCAGTATAATAAGGGGCAGTCAACCTGTTGCTTACAGAATGAATGCAGTCCCGGAATCTTTTCTTTCTATCCGTTGGAATTCCCAAAACTCATGCTGCTGTAATTCAACACTGAACAGCAGCAGATTCTTGGTGCACACATATGCAAGTCTATGACTGTAATAAAATTTTGATTGGGTTGGATTAGATACATACAAAATAGAAAAGTTTAACATATGAAAATAATAGCAAGACAAAAGTCCATTCCTACTTGGGGCTGCCTTTGAAGGCTACTTGAAAATTTCAATTGGTATAACAATGCAGCAGCCAACTTGCTAGCAGATGAGAGCCACTTTAGGAGCATGCAGCCAGCAGCAGCCCATTGGCTGACGGCATGTTTCCAAGTACTATTCAAAGCTCTAATTATCGGCCCTCATCGGCATGGAGCCATCTTTTCTCTGGGACCATCATCTGTGACTAGAATGTACCCATTATGTGAATTAGCTTGGAGGTAGATTAGCAGATTCTTTCCTCTTGGGAGTCTGAGAAAAATGTGAAAGCATGTTGTGTCATTGGCAGCCCCATCCCTTTAGAAAACCTTATCCTATGAGATTCAGACAGCCTTCATACACTTGACATCCTAAAATGTGGTGAAGACCATTTTTTTTCATCAAGAACTGGGGCGGAAAGTATTCTTGTAGGGATTTTTAAAAACAGATTTTAATTAATTATTTTTAGATTTTCAGAATCTTGGCTAGAATAGAAGTTATCTAAACCTGCAGTTAAGTATTTCATTTTCCCTTCCCATTTGCCCAACATCATTTGAGTTATTGCTCCGATGCTTCTGACTGGCAGGGTAATTTTCCTTGCATTTGAATATTGAGCACACTACTGTATGTCTTAACCACACTTGGGACAAATATCTTCATTTCTATTGATCATAGTTCCAGTTATGGATTCCTTTTATTTCAACTCTGATGGTCCATCCACATTCTTTGTTTATCTTAGGACAGCGTTCCATTTGGTGATGCAGTACTAGCAACTTTGGATACTTGCCTTGGGACTGAAATCTGTGAAGAATTATGGATACCAACCAGGTAAAAGGAATAGGCTTAAGTCTTCTTTATAGTTCGTTTAGAAATGTTAACTGCGCTAATTTCTGTACACAAGGAAATCTTTTAAGAAATTGAATATTGTTTCTTCAGTGCCTAATTTTGAATTTTTTGATAGTTCTTTCCACAAGGCTTCTGCTAAAACAAAACACAACAAATCAAAGCTTGCTAGATACACTATGCAGATACATTTGTTGCCCAAATGGAAATGCCATAATTATTAGGAATATATATTCATATTAGTTAGAATATCCCTATATGTTAATACCACTGACTCCTTCAGAGGAACCTTATCTTTCTTTACCTATTAACACCAGGACAATCACAAAAAAGCCAAGTAAACTCATAATCTCACTATTGGGCTGTAATGTACAAGTAATCCTTGACTTATGACCTTTCATTCAGTGACTGTTTAAAGTTATGGCAATGCTGAATGAAGGGACTTAATGACCATATCATCCAAAATGATACTATGATCAGTTGTATTGAAGATCTCTGAGAGATCAAGGAGGTTGGGATGGATGCACTATCCCCATTATAGATCATCTACAAGCTCAGGCAATGCCATTTGAGTACTACTTGTGGTCCTGAAACCTGACTCAAAGGGCTCCCGATGATCCACTTCCTCTTGAGCAATAACATTCATTGCACCTAAGCATGCTAGGTTTCCATCACATTAAGGCCTTGTAGATTTGACATCACCTCTAACATCACCGCCTCTGACAAGTTGAACAAGAAACCTATAGATGCCACTGGGTATATGTCTACTACTCCCATGAAAATCTTCAGTTCCACTGTCGTTGGTGCTCATCAATTTAGACCTAACAGCTGATTGGTGGTGCTTCCAGGCTTGCACTCTGCACTCACAATAGTTGATCTGTGGCATTGCTGTAGTTGAATAGCTGATCCCCAAGACTGACCAAACTGCTGTGTCTCCAACATATTCTCCAGCTTCTGTTGGTCCCAACTACAGTATATCTGGGAGCCAGCTTTCTCCAAAGCTGGTTGCTGGTTGCTTAGACGCTCCAATTACTTCAGCTTTCACTGTTAACTACAGATTGCGTTTATAAAACAATTCCAGCAACCCAAGAGGAGAAATCTTTAACTTCATACACCCCAACTCCACCCCTCAAACATACCATTAAAATTAAGTTTTGGCTTGCCATTACGGTTAGTAAGTCAGACAATCAATCAATAACAATTTCATTGAGTTTATACTTTTCAAACAAACAGGATGCTCCTGTTGGATTACAAATTCCATTAACTGCTCAGTTCTTTTATTCTTTTGTAGTATATCATAATAGTAAAATAAATCTTTTGGATTCATGTAGGCAAGCTATTTATTTGCTTGCCATTTATTTTATAGCCCTCACATTGAAATGGGAATTGATGGTGTGGAAATCTTCACAAATTCCTCTGCAAGTCACCACGTCTTAAGAAAAGCACACACTCGAGTGGAGTTGGTAAATTCTGCAACAGCAAAGGTATGTTCCTGGCATATTTTTAATGTTTTTTTTAAAAAAAATTTGTTACATGACTCAGGATGATTTGTGAATTATCCTGAGGCTCTCCTGGTGATGGGAATAAGACACTGTGATGTGTCAGTACATCTTCTCCTTATAACTTCTTACTGTTCTGTCACCAGAAATCATCTCTATGTAGAAAAGCAACTGGTTGCAGTTGCAGATTTGCATTGTACCTATTAAAGGTTTCCAAATCATGATTTTTCTGCTGTAGTAAAATGAATTTTTTGACATGCACTGGCTTGCTTTTGCCTAAAAGTAAACATTACTGTGCTTCTGGATTGCTTCAGCAATAGCCGAAATAGTGGTGCTTAGTGCTGTCCTAATTAAGATTGCAAAACATTTCCTCTACTGTCTAAAAGTACAGTCAAAGGTTGTTGTAATTAGCAGCACATGCATTTACATTAATATATATCTTTTTCCAGAATGGAGGAATCTACGTCTTGGCAAACCAGAAAGGCTGTGATGGTGATCGCTTGTATTATGATGGATGTGCCATGATATCTATGAATGGTGCTACAGTTGCTCAAGGACGTCAGTTTTCATTGGATGACATAGTAATGCTCTAGCGGGGGGTGCAGTGGTTGATTATGTTGGTTAATATACATTACTGTATTCAAAGAATGCTCCTATCTGTGAGGGTTGGCACATAACAGGAATTTTATCAGTATCGGCGGGATTAAATAAGATCAAAGTGCTTTTGTGCCTCCAGTATAAACTATATAAAACTAGTTCCACTACAGTTCCACTATAGACCTCTAGTGAAAAATGGTTTTGAAAATGTTGTACCTAGAAGGATATCAACTTCTCTGTCACTTTTTTCAGGAAGTTCTTGTTGCCACTTTGGATTTAGAAGACGTCAGAAGTTATAGAGCAGAAATATCGTCCCGAAACTTAGCAGTAAGTATTTCTTGCTTGTGTTTTCATTTTTTCCCCTTATAAATAAGTTTAACAATGTGTGCTAGGCATAAGTCTTTACCAGCAATGAACATTAAGCAGAATTGTCAGATACATTGCTTTTACTGAAAAACATTATGTCATCTGTGTGGTATGACATTATTTCTCTTTTTTAACTGACCAGGCAAGCAAAGTGACTCCTTATCCTAGAATAAAAGTAAACTTTGCATTATCAAGTTCTGACGATATCTGCACACCCACAAGTGAACCTATCCAGTGGAAGTATCATAGTCCTGAGGAAGAGATCAGGTAGGCAAAAATGGGTTATGTATGGCTCTGCCTGCACCAAGGACATGTGGCTGGAAGCTATAGGGAGGGGAGGCCCACATAGCAGACGGACATAGCAGCATATACTCAGAATTGGTAGAGGTTAGGGTTGGTTAGGTGTAATTCCTATAGACTTTAGTCACTCCATCTTCATTCTTTTTAGTTCAAGCGTGCTGTTCCATGGAGTGATCTTGTAGACAGAATTAGTAAAGAGGAAAATCCTCTTCTCTTAGCCAAGTTTCTGTGTTACAGCTAAGGGTTTAACTAGTTTAACTACTTAACTAGTGCAACGTCTGCATAATCCATAAAGAATCCCAATTTAAATTTACATAAAATGATGTCCTATGGCAGGGGTACCCAACCTATGGGCCATGGCCTACTACTGGACTGTGAGGGGTTTGCAACTGGGCTGTGGAAACGGCCGGTGAGCATGCGTGCATGCGCACGCATCCTCACTTGGGCGAGCACATGCTTCAGTCCTATGATATCATATGCCTTTGGAAATTATCTTTTCTTGAAGGAAGGACTTTTCATTTAGGGTAAGAACCTTCAGCTGCAGTGAGGACAAAAGAATTTTAAATAAAACCTAGGCTCTTTGGAATTTCTTCTGAGTAATCCTACATAATTGTGCTGTATATAATGGATAATTGTGCTCAGCATAAATAAAGGAGCATTGCTTTACTATAAAACATTCATGATGGTAATTTGTGATCCCAGGAAGAGAAATGACATGATTTTGTGAAAGTGTACTTTTTATATTTGTTTTAAAATATGTCTGCTGTTAAATTTCAGCCTAGGTCCAGCATGTTGGCTTTGGGACTATTTAAGGTGTAGTAAACAGGTAAAGATTTTAATTTGTTATTAACTCGAGTTCTAAGCAGGGGTAAAATCTGTATGAAGATTTGGGGAAAGAAGGGAAGATACATATATATATATATTTATATATTTAACTAGAAACTTGCAGTGGCTTAATGGACCTACATATGCTGCCTTTGTGCTGTTTATGATCTGACTCATCACCTACATCATCCTATATTATCTTTTTGGCAGCTTGACTTTTGGATCTGGCTCTAGAGCAGCGGTTCTCAACTTATGGGTCGCGACCCCATTTGGGGTCGATCGACCACTTCACGGGGGTCGCCAAGCAAGGCTGTCTGCCATTTTTTTCCCTTTTCCGGCGGGTGCCTTACCTCCCTTGGGTTGGGCCAGCTGGTGGTCGGCCTGCTCCGTCTCTGCCGCTTGCCAGCTACGCCTTGGCCGGCGCAGGGGGCGGAACCACGCATGCGCGGCGCTCCTGGGCAGGGAAAGTCCTCGACTTACGACCGGTTGGGTAGTCCTCGACTTACGACCGGTTTAGTCCTCGACTTACGACCGGTTGGGGGTCGCGGCATTAAAAAGGTTGAGAACCACTGCTCTAGAGCAGTTGGAATGAGACTGAAACTGGTTTTATACAGGAAGAGCTTGGGAATGAGCATTTTGCCATTGGTAAAAAGTCTTGCTGCCTGAGCTTGTTCTCTTTCCCACTTTCCATAAAGCATAGTTCCCTATTATTATATTAGAGGTTTTTACACTGAGCAAAGGGATAATGCCTTTAGTGCAGGGGTGTCCAACTCGCAACATCACGTGATGTGTCATAACTTTTTTTCCATTGCCGGCAATGGGGTGGGCGTGGTTTCGGCATGGCGCATCTGGCCTGCGAACTGGCAGTTTGACACCCCTGTCTTAGTGGCTTTGCAGCTGAAATTTTTGACATATATGAAGTAAATGAATGCAGCATGAGTTGGGATTGGGATGAGTGGTGCCTTGTGTTTGTAGCGTTGTCCATCTGCTAATGACTTAAAGCAGGGATCCCCAATCTTTGAGTCAATAGGCATATTTGGAAATTAAGAGCACGCTATGCATACTCTCATAAATGGAGGAAACTCCATTTATGAGCGTATATATGAACTGTATACATGAAATGTAGCAAACTCCTTAGGCCAGAACTCAGCTCATTTTTATCTTTATCCTAGGCCAGTGGTGGCGAACCTATGGCACGGGTGCCAGAGGCGGCACTCAGAGTTCTCTCTGTGGGCACGCGCGCCGTCGCCCCAGTCCTAGGCCTTCAGCTGAGTTTTATAAAACCTTTTCACTTTAGGCCCCCACCATCGTGTGCAAAAAAAAAAAAAAAAAAGGTTCAATCATAGTCAATTTCAACTTCTCGCGGAAAAAAAAAAGATCTTGCAAAGTTGGAATTGATTGATTGAACTTTTTAGTCCCACCCAGTCTGTCGTTACCACTACAGCCATGCCCAGCCAATGGGCCACGCCCAGCCAATGGGCCACACCCACCCGGCACTCGACGATGCATAAGTGGGTTTTGGGTTGGAGTTTGGGCACTCAGTCTCTAAAAGGTTCGCCATCACTGTCCTAGGCAGGTGATAGCCAACTGCCATATTATTTAAGGAAAATTCCTTCGATATCTGTATGAACTCCAAAGATAAATCTACAAAATAAACTGTGCTTGAGGCTGCTGCTTTTCTCTGCAAGTTAGTAGTTTCCAATTGACTTTAGAGGATCTTTAGAGAGTGGGGGCAGGAAACTTAGTAAGCTCCAAGGGGAAGCATTGGTATAGAAATTGCCTCTGTTTAACAAAAAAAGGACTTAATTTGGAAAAAAGCTACAGTTGGTTAACTGCACTATTGCTGCCTTAAGTAGGTTTGCAAATTTAGTTGGGCTGATAATATAGTTACCAAATACATTTATATAGTGAGCACTTGCTAGAACACTCATAATTTATATTTTATGTGGTTATTTATCTGTTAAGAGTCATAATTCAGAAAGGCTGATAGGGTGGGAAAGGGAATGTAAAAGTATTCAAATACCAGTTCTTCCATATTCTTATGTAATGGCTGTCTTTAATTGTCATTGTTCAGAGAGACAGTTCTGAAAAGAGAGGATCCAAATAGTAGATAATTTCAGACAAACTAATAGCATCTTCTTGTCTTGCCTTTACAGCTGCAGGATTTTAGACAATATTTTCTACATCTGTTTTTAAATAGATTAAACATGGTAAATTAACCTTCATTTTGGATGTTAATAATTATGGGCCATTCATGGATAATTGCAACTAGAACTAAATAATGTCAAAGTATAAAATTATGGTTTGAAGATACAACTCTTGAAGAATTGAATACATGGTTCCCAGCAATGTTCTAATTTGGTTTCCTTATTGTGATTGTTAAGGGAGGATTTTTCTTGCCACTTAGTGGTGGTGTGGACAGTTCTTCTGCAGCCTGCATTGTCTATTCCATGTGTCTTCAGATTTGTTATGCAGTAAAAAATGGAAGTAAGTGCATTTGAACAGTACGGATTACCAAAGGTTAGTTGTAGCTATGTTAGTTTTCATACTTCTAGGAAACCTTTTCTGTGTTTAATTTATTCATTGATTATATAGATTTTTTTTAAATTGAATTACATCCTTGGCCCCTCTGGCTCCATCATTTTTGACATTATTTGACATTAACCTTTTTAGGAAATGTACAGATGGAACTGAACCTGTTACCCTTGACCATTAAATGAGTATATCCGCAAAGAATTCTCTAAGCATTTCACCATGGTTCAGTATTATGAAATTGTAATTTCATAATATTGCACCATGTGATTATAATTAAGGCTGTGCAGTGCTTTGGATTTGAAAGGGAAAATAGAATTCTTTGAAGTACACGGTAGGGATATAACATCTGTTGACAACTTCTTAAAGCAGCTGCATCTTGTCTTAAAACCATGCAGCTGCCTTTCAACAGCTGTAGTACAATGCTGGGAAAAGATGCACATTTGCCTCTTGGAAATTGAAGTTCTACGCCCACCTATTCCAGGTTGTATTTTGGTTAGACTATTAATAGGTACGTCTAACTTTTTAGTCTCTCTGTATAACACATATGACCTAAAATGTCCAGTGCTCTATGGCAGCTGTGTTTTCTAGAAAAAAAAATTAGTACTGTGAGCAAAATCAAGAATAGTTGATCCTTTGTTACCAGTTCTCTCACTGAGATATTCCCAAGAGGTTTTCAAGCAAGCCTTTTTGTCAACACAATTTGAAAACTACATAGGTGATATGTTTCTGTACTTAGAACATTTGCTAACTAAACAGGATGGAATTAGCTTTAAAGGTCTAGAACTTTCTGAAAGGAGTATTTTGTTTGGAGGGTCAAAGGGTTTCATAATGTGAATCACACATCTTTTTCTGCAATATACAGTATAAGGTGTTATAATATATCTGTTTATAGATATAATTACATCGGAGAAAATTACAGTGTTGGTTGCCAAAAATTCCCTGAGATAATTGCTACTGGCTGTTGCCTCCTTTGAAATGCTGCTGTATTATTAAGTTGGGAGAAGGAGAAATCATACGATGAAGTTATAAGTGTGATTAGCTGTAATGGTATGTCAAAAAGATTTGAGAAACTGGGCAAAGAGATATTAACATATCGCTCACTGCCTCTTTCTTTACAGTCTGAGTAGTTAGGCCCCTTCTGAGCCTCTTTCTCCGCAGCTGTGGATTATGCCTTCTCTAATTGGATTGTTCCATAGGCAGTGTCAAGTCTGCTAACATTGGATGTTCTTGCCCCTTTCTCTTTGCCCCTTTCTCAAGTTCTTTCTAGCATATAAGCAATGCTTGAGCAAGATCCGCAGGGTTGTCTGGGACGCTACACATCCTCTTCACGACCTGTTCTCCTTGTTAGCTTTTGGGTGGAGGCTTTGTGGTGTCTGAAACAGAACATCCAGATTCAGCCACAGTTTTCTTCCATATGAAATCAACCTTGTGAACTCTGAAGTTTCCTCTTTCCGCTGTGTGTTCAAAATGGACAGTGATTAATATTTATATGTATATTTATATGTATGGCTGTAGGCATATAAATGTGTGCATATAGCTTGTGTATATGTATGTTATGTATGGGTATGGGTAGATCTATACTTTCTTTTGAGAGCAGGCAACAGAATTTCATTTTTAATGTGGACCAGTGTGTTCACAGTAAAAAATGACAATAAAGGTTATCATCTCATCTCATGTATTCCTGTCCTGTCTTTTTATATAACTAACAGTCAAATATATATATGAGGCTCATAGGCAGATCTAAAGACAATAGCCTTCTTCCAACCATGTTGTCACTGATTACTGGTTGCTTGACAGCAAGCAACATTATCATACCTTATATATTAACTTTGTGTTTGTGAAGAATATTTTTATTAATTCCTTATTCTCCTTATACATCCAACTTAATTTTATTATGCTAATTTCATATCAATAACCTGCCATACTATATAAATTCTATAAAGTGCATTTCATTATCCATTAACTATCATTAAAAAAAAATCCAGCTGAGGCTAAATTTTCTAGTCCAATTGATTTCAGTCAAAGATTATAACGTGTGCTCGTCTCTCTTATGGAAGCAGGGTATTTAAAAACAAAAGGAGTACAGGTACTCCTCGACTTGCAACGATTTGTTTAGTGACCATTTGAAGTTACAATGGCAATGAAAAAAATAACTTATGACTGTTTTTCACACTTAACAATTGTTGCAGCAACCACATGGTCATATGACCAAAATTCGGACGCTTGACAATTGGCATATAGTTTATGACCGTTGCTGTGTCCCAGGGCCATGGGATCAACCTTCTGACAAGCAAAGTCAGTGGGGGAAGCCAGATTCACTTAACAGCCATGTTACTAAGTTAACAACTGCAGTGATTTGCCTAACAACGGTAACAAGAAAGGTCCATAAAATGGGACAAAACTCACTTAACTGTTTCACTTAGTAACAAAACTTTTGGGCTCAGTTGTGCTTGTAAGTCGAGGACTACCTGTAAATATATAAAATAATTGGTTCTATGTTGGAGTAAAACATGCATAGGAACATACTGTATCAGAATAAAAAACAAGCTTAACTCTTGCTTTTTGAAATCAAGACATGTTTCTTAAATATTCTCTCACTCAAATTTAATATTATTGCATGTATGTCCTGATTTTAGAGACTAAAATGGACGTTCTGAAACTTGAGCTGGCCACGAACAAGGAGTGTATATCGGAGGTGGTGACCGATATACACTCCTTGATGTATGCAGATTGGTGTACATCCAAAGTGTCAATAAAGTTGTTGTTGTTGTTGTTAATTAGGTCTTACGCCAATCTGTAAATTAAAACACATTTCTGTTGTGGTTAAGATACTATCTTCTTCTGCCATAACATGGTTAAGTAACTTGTTCGGAATAGAAGTAAATTTATATGTGCATTGATCTGTAAATTTAAACAGGCTTAAATTAAATAGTTTTGCTTAATGCAGGGGTTTATTTTCTGAAGTGAAATAAATGGTTTTCAATTTTATGTTTTTCTAAATGCAAATGTGAAAATAACGTTTTGTCCACACTCCTCTTTTCCCTGCCCCCTTGTCTTTTTTCAGATCAGACAGTTTTGAATGATGTACGCAGAATTGTAAATGATGAAATGTATATACCAAAGGAAGCCCAGGAGCTGTGTGGCCGTCTTTTAACAACTTGCTACATGGCTAGTGAGAATTCTTCTCAGGATACTCAAGACAGAGCCAAGTCTTTGGCTGAAGAAATAGGCAGGTATAAAAATTAACATTGAGTAGTTAAAATATATTGTGTCCTTAAAAAACATAATAGCCCCAATCTGGTGTGATTTGAGGATGGTGGGTGACACGTTCTTTCACAACAGCCTGTTGTTTTTAAAAAAAGGTTTTCTGAACCAACCCAATAATACTACAGCTGCTGAATTTTTAGTCCATGCTACCTGCTCTTTTGTTCATGGCCTAAATGTAAGCTAGGGTTTCAAAATGATCTTCGGTTGCTTATCACATTTGAGGAAGAAGTGTTTTTTCAGATCAGAGCTACAATCCATCTAATCCCAACTGTTCTAGATTACTACTCTCCTCATTTCTTTATTCTTGGTCATGCTTGACACAGTTGATGTGAGTTGTAATTGAAAACATCGGAGAACTCCAGGTTGTCTCTTACTCTTTATAGCAGAGGTCAACTAGGGACGTATTTTTAATAAATTCACTTTGTTGCTATAGAGCAATCTTTCTCAGCCTCGTGCGCACACACTCTCACATACCCATTTCCTATTTTACAGAAAAATACGGTAGGTCCCTGGACAAATCTATATTGAAAGAAAAAAGAATTTATACAACTAGCGACAAAGGAAATGGACTTTTTTTTTTCAAAATAAATAAGAAAGGAGACATCATTTCAAAATTCGTGGGATACAGCTAAAGCATATTTTAGAGGGTTGGCTATAATTTATACTGCTAAAAAGAACAAAGAAAGAAGACAACAACAGTTAAAGCTAAAGGAAGAATTTAGAAAATTAGAATTAGAATTACAAATAGACCCACAAAACAAAACACTTAAAAAGCAAATGGAAATAATAAAGCATAAATTAAACCTCGTAGAGGCAGAAACAATGGCTCAGCAAATTAAAAGGGCTAAATAGAACTTCTTTGAAAATGCTAACAAACCTGGGAGATGGTTAGCACATAAATTGAAAAAAGAGAAAGAGAAAAAACTGATAAACAAGTTGCAAGATTCAAAAGGTGAATTACAGTTTCATAATAATACAATAAAAAAACATCAGATTTTTATGAAACACTTTATGATACAGAGAAAATTTCAAAAGAAAGAATATAGTGTCTACCAAAAATTCCAGAGAATATTCAAAACATATTAAATGGTAAAATATCGATGAAGATAACAGAGGCCATAAAAAGGCAAATAAAATGACAAGACCCCGGGCCTAGATAGACTACCTGCAGAACTTTACAAATCCTTACAAGATATACTAAGCCCAATAATGAAAGAACTGTGTAATGAAATACACTTGGAGGCTAAAATACTAAATACATGGACCTAAAGAAGATTCTGACTTGTCACAAATAAAAAATTATAGACCGATATCGTTATTAAATGTAGATTATAAATTTTTTGCCTCAGTAATAGCAGAAAGATTAAAGAAATTTCTGACTGAATTCATACATACAGATCAAAATGGTTTTTTACCTAAGAGACAAATAAAAAATAACTTAAGAATGATTCTAGATGTTTTGGAGTACTATGAAACCCACCCAGGGAAACAGATGGCATTAATATTTCTAGATGCACACAAGATGTTTGATAACATAAATTGGCAATTCATGTTCCAGCAACTAGAAGAAATGGACTTTGGAGGAAATTTTATAAACATAATCAAAATAATCTATAACAAACAAACAGCTAAAGTAATTGTAAATGGAGATTTTATAGAAAATTTTAATATTAAAAAAGGCACAAGACAGGCATTTCCACTATCATTGCTATTTATATTAACACTGGAAATATTGAATAGAAACATCAGGCAAGATATAGAAATTAAAGGACTGGAGATAAAAGATGAAAATTATAAACTACAAGCATTTGCAGACGACTTGGTCTTTATACTAGAAGAACCGCTTGAAACAAGCATTAAGCTTATGGAGAAAATAGAAGAATTTGGAGAAATGGCAGGGTTGAAAATAAATAGAGAAAAGACTAAAGTGTTAACTAAAACTCTTACAGAAAAACAAAAAAATCAATTAGCAAAAAAACAAATCTCCAAATAGTTAAAAAAGTTAAATATTTGGGAATTCAATTAAAAGCAAGATGTGCAACAATTAAAGAAGACAACTACATAAGATTATTAAAACAAATAAAACCAGATCTGGAAAAGTGGAAAAATCTACAACTTTTGATGCTGGGGAGAATAGCAACAGTGAAAATGAATATCTTACCAAAAATACTTTTTTATTTCAAACAATATAAGATTGGGAAAACCTTTTTTGAAGAACTAAACACAATAATACTGAAATTTATTTGGCAAGGAAAAAAAGCCAGAATTAGACTGAAAATGTTACAAGAAGAGAAAGAAAATGGAGGACTTGGACTGCCGGACTGGACGTTATATTACCAAGCAACTATATTAACATGGATAAAAGAGTAGATAATGCTTAGAGACAAAAGATTACTAAACCTAGAGGGGCATGACCTACAATTGGGATGGCATGCCTTTCTGTGGTATGGAAAGAATAAAATATATAGATACTTTCAAAATCATATAAGAAATGCACTTTTCTTAGAATGGGAAAAAATAAAAGCAAAAATTTATATTAAAATACCTGGATGGCTTTCAACAATGAAAGTGTTTGCTTACCCAAACTTGATTAACAACGAGAAAGTTGTGACCTATAAAGATATTTTGGACAATGAAGGGAAATTGAAGTTTAGACAAGATTTAGAAGAGCATGGTATTGATTTATCATGGTGGCCATATTTGCAAATTCAAACGAGATATGAAAAAGATGTTAAAACAACGGGATTTTACAAAGAACAGACAGAATTTGATCAGATATTGCTGAAAACAGATGAAAAACTGATTAAAACACTTTACAAATATTTGCTAAGCTTAAAGATGGAAGAGGAACAAGTAAAAGAAAGAACTTTGGATATAATAAATAATTAGAAAAGTGGCAAAGTTTATGGGAAAGAAACTCTAAAACTGGGGTGTCAAAACTCGCAACATCACATGATGTGTCACGATGTATTGTGAGTTTTCCCCCATTGCCAGAGCTGGGGTGGGCGTGGTTTTGGCATGACACATCCGGCCCGTGGGCCGCCAGTTTGACACCCCTGCTCTAAAATAACAAAAGCGGCAACGTATAAAGAAAACGTATACAAAATGTTTTATAGATGGCACTTAACACTCATGAGATTAGCAAAAATGTTTAAAAATATGTCTATTAAGTGTTGGAAATATAAATAAAAACCAGGTACTTACTATCATATCTGGTGGACATGCCCTAAAGCTAAAAGACTTTGGTCAAGAATACACATATGGTTAGAGAAAATAATTAAAAAACATAGATTTTAAGCCAGAATTGTTTTTGTTAGGCATAATAGTAGGGAATTACGAGAAAGAATGTATATGCTTAATTTTACATGTATTAACTGCAGCAAGAATAGTATTTGCTCAATATTGGAAAAATGAAAACCTTCCAATGAAGGAAGAATTAATTAAGAAAATCTTAGATTGTGAAGAAATGGACAGATTGACATTGAAGATAAAAGAGAAAGAAGATTCAGTATACTTTAGAACAGGGCTTTTCAACCAGTGGTACGGGTACCACCTGTGGTACATTGGCACCTGGCAGGTGGTACGCAACCATCCCAGTAAAGTGGTAGCGGGGGAGGAGAATGAGCTGAACCGGTGGCAGCACCACACAAGCCTGAGCGAGAGATGGCTGGAGCTGTCAGGGCTCAGTGGAAGCACCAGGATCAGCTCCAGGCTCCAGCTGGAGCGCCGATCACCTGGAATGTTGCAGCATCTCCAGGGTCTTGTGATTTATATTCAGATGCTTGGCAACTGATTCATATTTATGACTATCACAGTGTCCCAGGGTCATGTGAAGTGACCAAAACCTGCTGAAACCACCCAGCAGACGGGGGGAATAAAAACCAAACACCCCCCACCCCACCCCCGCTGCCACAACAATGTGAGAAATGCTCACAACAATGAAAACTTCGGACAGGAGGAAGAGCGCGGCCGGGCGGGCAGGCAGGTGTCTTGCTCGACTGTGGCTTGGGGGCCACTTTTTGCAGTGCCATTGTAACTTCGAACAGCCACTAAGCGAACTGTTATAAGTCGAGGACTACCTGTACTTTATCATTTTTTTCCTTTTTTGGGGGGGGTCAAGTTTTTGACACCTTGCTAGGCAACTGGTGGTACTCGGGTATTGCCATATCCTAAAAGTGGTACAATGGGTGAAAAGGTTGAAAAGCCCTGCTTTAGAACATGGGACAATTTTTATCAATGGCTAGAAAAATGCGTTAGAGAGAAAGGAATGCGATATGTAGTATGTAACATTAAATATGTATTAGTAAGAAGAATGTTGGGTGAAGTGAAGATGTAAGAAACATATTATTAACTAACATATTGATTATGAAAACATAGAAACTAATTATTACTGATTTTTTTTCCTGCTTATGCAAAAAGTCAATTTTTATTTCTGTATCTTATGTTTTTAATATTTTTATATTTATGATTTTAAATGTAAGCCGCCCAAGTCACTTTGCAGTTGAAATAAAGGGCATATAAATTCAATCAATAAATAAGTAAAAAAAAATATTTTCTCTCTCAAAAAAAAAGAGAAAAGAAATGATGAAAGCATTATTGAATTTTGAATTGCATCCTTTCTTTATTAACCTGTTGTGCATGTTTTATTTGTTATTAGTACTAGTTTGGATACAATTACAAAGGCTGTTTTTCTTTCCCCAGCTATCATGTCAACGTAAATATAGATGGTGCAGTAAAAGCCATTTTGGCTATTTTCAGTACTGTGATGAGACGATCTCCTCAGTATCAAGTGCATGGAGGAAGCACGAGAGAAAACCTGGCTCTACAGAATCTGCAGGTAGTATAATAAGAAGAATATTTGTAGCTCAGGGTTGAAATGAGGGGTCCTTGGTGGTCTTAGAGCATAGTTGTTTTCTTGCAGACGTTTCATTACCCATCAGTAACATCATCAGTGCTATTAGGGAGTGGGGTTTGCTCTCTGTTTATATTCTAATGACTTGTCTTGTCAGTGTTAATGGGGATGGTTCTTTGGTTTGGGCTATTTACTGTTTGCTTGTTTGGCAGTTTCATGATTGAAGTATTGTGTACTTGATTATTTGTCTGATGTTTAAGTTGTGTGGATATTTTATCAAAAAGTGCCTGACCACTCAACCCAACCCAACACAACACAAATCCTAAAAAGAATAACACTGCCATACATCAAGAACATCTCAGAAATCCCCAATAGACTACTATAATCATGCGGAATCAGCGTAGTACACAAGCCAACTAAAGCCCTTCAAGATACCGTAAGCAAACCGAAAGACTCAACAACCCTGGAAGAAAAAACAGGAGTCATCTACAACATACAGTGTAATCACTGCAACAACCACTATGTAGGACAGTGGTGGCGAACCTATGGCACGGGTGCCAGAGGCAGCATCAGAGCCTTCTCTGTAAGCACACATGCCATTGCCCCAGCTTTGCCTCCGCCTGCGACCCCCTCCTCACCAGCAGCCTCCCTGGAGGAGAGTCACCCCTGAGCATGGCCCACGCGGAGCAGCGCAGCCAGGGACATGGCAGCCAGGCAGCGTAGACAAGACTCTGCCCTCATGCCCCAACGCGCACAGTTGATGCTGCAGGGTGTGGGCAGAGGGCGTGGCTGCCATGGTGCTGCTGGGCTGCCTGGGCGATCTGTGGCGGGCCCTGGAGGCAGTGAGTGGCCCTGCGGGCAGGCAGGGTGGGGTGGAGTGGGGCCGGGGCAGGGGGCAGGGGGCAGGGCAGGGGTGGGGCCAGTTTTTGGGCACTCGGTCTCTAAAAGGTTCGCCATCACTGATGTAGGACAAACAGGCAGAGAACTGGCAGAACGCATCCATGAACACCAAGACCTAAGCATCTCTCTACCAGCACCCAGATGAGCATAGATTAACTCCAAAATTAACATCAGACCAACAGTCAAGTAAACGATACCCCAATCATGAAACTGCCGAACAAGCCAACAGTAAACAGCCCAACCAAAGAACCTCTAAGACAGAGATCCCCAACCTCTGGTCTGTGGACCAGTACCGGGCTGCGACATGCCAGCAACCGGTCTGCACAAACAAGGAAAGCCCCACCCACAGGATACAGGCAGCAAACAAAACCACGCCCCCTCCGGTCCAGGGAAGAATCTCTCTCCATGTAACCGGTCCCTGGTGCCCAAAAGGTTGGTGACCTCTGCTCTAAGATCACCCCTACCAACACTGACAAGGCAAGCCACTAGAATATAAACTGAGAGCAAAATCCACTCCCTACTAGCACTGATGATGTTACTGATGGGTAATGAAATGTCTGCAAGAAAACAACCCAACTCAGAGAGCACCAAGAACCCCTCAGTATAATAAAGATCCTAGTCACGACTTCCGGTGGCAGGCGCCTTCGCTGGACGCAGCTGTTTGCTGCTCCCGCCTGTTTCTGCGTAAAAGCCGTTTTGACAGCCTGCATCAGCTGTCAAACGGCTTGATACCTTTCCCCTGGGCATAGGGGGAAAGGTGAGCTGCCCGAGGTAGGAGTTGAGTCCCCGAGTCGTCCCTTGTGGACGATGTAGGTGAGAACT
>NW_015388105.1:180768-187153 GCF_001527695.2 Protobothrops mucrosquamatus | reverse complement strand
AAAATTGGAAGAGTCAAGTTTTACCTACAATAGAGGATTGGAGAGTGAAGGTTTCGCATCTTGCTGAAATGGCAAAGATCTCGGCTTATTTGAAGGATCACTCAAATGAACAATTTTTATCAATATGGAGAAGATGGATTGTTTATATTCAAAATAAGCATAGAATGGTGGAATATAGGTTAGGTTTTTAGATAAAAAATTTTTTTTTTCTTCTTTTTATATATATACTTATATTTCACCTATTTATGTAGAATTATATTTTGTGGAGTTAGGGATATTAATATAAGGTTACTTTTAGATGAATAGTATCCTGGGATTAGGTTTGGGAAGTCCGGGTGGGGGGTGGGGAGGGGGTTTTCCAATTGTGATGTACTTGTGTTTGCTTTTTTTTAATGTTGAAAATAATAAAAAAACTTTTGAAAAAAAAAATAAAAAAAATAAAGATCCTAGTCACATGTCAGCTGACTGGCTATCTATATATTAAGGCATCAGGCTAGAAACCAAGACACTATCAATTGCAGTCTTGCCTTAAGCATGAAACCTGGTTGGTGATGTAGGCTAGTCATTCTCAGTCAAAGTTTCCACATCTCATACTGTACATTTTATAACAGTAATTATGCATATAGAGAAATCACCTGGTTCATAGTTTTTGTTTTGTTTCATTTCAAATAAATGTTAACGGCTTTAACCATCTATTTTATTGTTGGTTTATTTGTTTAATACAACTGATTCCTTATACTCACCTATACAATTTTTCCAGAATTAGAAGGGGACAAAAATGAAGGCAGTATTCATTCAAAGGTTTGAAAAGGATTTTTCCTCCCTGGGACAGATATGAAAGATGAAAGCACTTTGGATTTTATATCCATAATTCATCTGGAGATGTTAAATACTTTCCCTCTAATAACAGTTTTAGTCTTCTTCTCTACTATCATAATTCCCCAGTTCTCTCTTTTCTTATCTTGATTATAGTCTTGATCTCCCTCTTCCTCCTTTATCTGTAATGCCTACTGTGCTTTATGTACCATTTGAAAATTCCAGCTTTAGTAATTCCTAATTTCTATGTTTAACTTCTAGGCCAGAATAAGAATGGTGATTGGCTATCTGTTTGCCCAGCTGTGTTTGTGGGCTCGTGGACTATCTGGTGGATTGTTAGTGCTTGGAACAGCTAATGTGGATGAAAGGTGTTGATTTATTAAATCTCTTTAATTGATGGTAACAATAAAAACATGGATCTGTTTCGCTTTACGTATCAAGTGATACGGTTTCAAAAGCAAAAGCTGTCTAGCGTTCTGAAATATTTCTCTGCATAATGTTTGAGCAGTTTAGTTTTTCCAAAGAACATTGCAGAAGCTCCTTAGATGCTATATACTCTAGCACTGAGTATGTGCATTTTTGGAGGAGTCTGGTTGTTTTCTTTTTTGTTCCAGTTGTGTTAACTTGCTTAAATAAGATAGATAAGATAACCTTTATTGTCATTTTTTTTTTACTCTAGGCACATTGGCACACATTAAAAATGAAATTTAATTGCTTGCTCTCAAAGTGTACACATACATAACACACATTTAAACATGCTATATACAACATATGTATAAACCTACACCCTTACATATACTTACAAATTATTACAAATACTTCAGTATGTATGGAACCTAATTCTAACTTCACAACTTTGTGTGTACGCATTACATACCTATGGTTTTCAAGGTAGAATTAATATATCTGACTCAAAAGTATAGATAAATTATGTCAAGAAGTGGATTAAATGTGTCTTTACCAGTGATTACGAACCATTCCTAGAACAAATCCAGTCTTATTGCCCAGTGCTAGCTCTAATATGTGACTGGGTCACTCTGAAAATGGTGAGATTCTTCTCATGTTTTCTGTAAAGTAACTACGGTAACTGTTAGATATTCCTTCTAGGTAAATTTAAAAGAGAAAGGAAACACTCACCATATAGAGCAGACATGTCAAACACAAGGCCCAGGGGCCGGATGCGGCCCGCGAAGTGATTTCATGTGGCCCGTGAAGCCATCCTGAAAACAGTGAGGGAACGGCCCTCACTGCCTTGGCCCTGGCCCAGGCCGGCCGGGAGCCAATGTACAATTTTGTGGTGGCCATCTATGCTGAAATGCATTCAGTCTTAGCTCCACAAGGCCGTCCAGAAACAGCGAGGAACCAGCCCCTGCCGCGTTGGCCCCGCCCCCTGGGTACATGCTGGGGAGGTGTCACCCTTTGTGAGGAATGAAGAAATGGACCATGCCTTGGTCCTTGCCCCGGTCCCACCCCCTTCTGCCAGAGACCCTCAGATCTGTCCCACTCCTGCCCAGGCCCCCACAGGCACTCTTGACGCGAACAATGTAGAGCTGGCCATGCCCACCAGTAGGCCACACCCACTCCATCCACGCCCACCCTGGCCACACCCACACAGCCCCCCAAGGGCAACCGCAATGCTGATGTGGCCCTCAATGAAATTGAGTTTGACACCCCTGATATAGAGGTTATAGGAAGATAACTGGACATATTAACGCTGGAAGTCTTTTCTCAATACTACATAAACTATAATAAAAAGCTGTCTGAAAAATAATAACATTACATAAATTATAATTTCACCGTTAAAAAGCTTACTGTGGATTTTTTATTTACTGGATATATTTCTGAGTGACCTTTTAAGTGCATGTAGCAGTTTGCACATCTCCCTCCCTCCTTCTCTCCGATTCATTCATACACACCCAATTGGAAAAAGCTGTAATGGAAGGATAGAGAACAGCCTAACATCTGTTCTGAATTAATAGAAGCATTATATCAGGTCTTCCTTTCTCAGTCTGCAGACTTTTTCCTCAGAATTAGTGGAGAAATTTTTGCAATTATAATTGCACAACTTTTGGGAGTCTTCAATATTGTCTTAATATATTTGTCATCAGCTTTAGACCTATAGAAAGTAAATAAATAAATATTTTCTTCTTAGCCTTCGAGGATATTTCACAAAATATGACTGTTCCAGTGGTGATATCAACCCTATTGGTGGAATTAGCAAAACAGATTTGAAATGCTTTATGCAATATTGCATTGAGAATTTTCAGCTAACATCCCTTAAAAGGTAAGTAGAGAATTAATGAAACTTATTCCAGTCTGTTCCAGTATAGAATGATCTGGAATCTTGGTGCTTTTTTTCCCCTTTGGTTTTCCTAGGATTACTGAATGCTTCAAAATTTGATCTTAACTGGGACTTGATCAAATTGCAACTAAATTCTGAACGTCAATGAGTAATAGTTACTTTAAAGTATGATTATATCAAGTACAGTTTTGCCGGCTAATAAGAAAGATTTTTCATACTGACTTTCTTAACATGTATTTTATTAATACAAAGCAGTTGTATGTAATAAATAGTCTTGCCCCCCTAGTCAGGTTGTTTATTTCCTGATACAGCTATTCAGGCCATTTTCTTACTTGCCTATAAGTAGTACAATACAAGTTAATCTGGAGGAACATTTCAGATAATTGTCTTGCTGAAATATCTAGCCTCTTCTCAGCTTCATGTTCTTTACTGACTGGGATATGAGCTTCTGGGATATGTTGATATTTAACAAAATCCATTCTTAATAATAATAACTACTTTATTGTCACTTTGAATGTACACCAATCGGCATACATCAAAATGAAATTTCGTTACATACAGCTCTCAAAGGGTCACCATCTCCGATATAGACTCCTTGTTCGTGGCCAACTCAAGTTTCAGTATGTCTATTTTAGTCTCTAGGAAAACAGGACAGATGGAAACGGAACTCCATGTGGATTAGCCCTCAAATTAGCTTGTATTCCTGCCTCCTTTTTCTGATCCTGTCTCTTCCACCTTTTCCTTAAAGGGGCCTCGCTCCTTTTTGCCCCTGGAGCACAATGCCTTCCACCGCCTCTAAGTCCTTCAATTCTTCCTACTACTCACACAATTTTTCCAATGCCACTATTTACATACAACTCCAAATTATCATAGAACCACCCCCAGGCATCATGTTTGGAAAGATGATCTTTTCTTGAAACGTTTCACTTTTTTTTTCCTTTAAAAGTATATTCTGTAATTATGTCTGAATAGTTTCAGTTCATGAAATATCAATTGGTAGTATTTTGCTCAAAATAATTTAGGCTTATTAGAGTTTTCTTTTGCATACTTTAAAATTTCGTGATGAAGTCAGAGAAGACTCTCCCATTAAAATTATTGTATAAGGAGTCATGTGCAATGGACAAATGCTGAATATTAGCTAAACTCTTTTAGTCTTTGCAGGGATTTGTGAATTTTCTTGACATATCCGACAAGTTTGGGGCAATGTTCCACAACCAGCAAAGGACAAAAAAAAATAATATGAATCTGATAATAAGTTGGATATTTCAGCAAAACCAGTCCAGAATATTGCCTTCCAATCCACCATGAAGTATTTTCAAGTAAGAAGGATAAAGATTTTAGAATGGTATTCAGAATCCTCAAACTTTTATCTTGCTAAAGATCAGCTTCTACGTACTTAGGGATTCAGTGAAATGAACAAAGTTTGACCCAAAGTGCCCAAATTTGTGCATTCAACTGTAAGTAGTCAGGCAATGTTGTGCTTGTACTTGAATAGAAATGTAGCCTGATGCAGACAAAAGATGGTTAATAATTGCTTTGGTCCAGATGGAACATGTTCATGGTAATAATAATCTATTACTATAGATTAATTTTATTCATTTCATTTTACCTATACACAGTATTATATCAGCACCCCCAACAGCAGAGTTGGAGCCATTGCAGAACGGAAATGTTACTCAAATGGATGAGGTAAAAGTGCAGTGACTACTACCATCTTGTAAGCCCGTACTTTTAATTCGTAGGTTGTACATGCAGTCTTTTAATCTTCATCAAAATTCAAGAAAGTCTGACTTTTGTGATCATATGGAACTCAGTATACATTAGCCAACTATGGTTTTTTTTCCTGTTAAGATATTTCAGCTGCAGACTTGCATGTCTTTTGTAATGATACATGTAGCCCTCGACTTACGAATTGATGGAGCCCCAAAATTTCTATTGTTAAGTGAGTTTTGCCCCATTCTACGACCTTTCTTGCCACAGTTGTTAAGTGAATCTGGCTTCCCCATTGACTTAGCTTGTCAGAACATTGTAAAAGGGGAATCACATGGATCTGGGGCATGCAGCCATCATAACTATGATTCAGTTGCAAAGCATCTGAATTTTGATCACTTGACCATGGGAATGCTCAATGTCATGTGAAAAACAGTCAAAAGTCATTTTTTTCAGTGCCATTGTAATTTCGAACAGTCACTAAAAGAACTGTTGTAAGTCGAGGACTATCTGTATAAGTTACAATGGGCATATAAAGGATCTTGAAGAATTTAGAATCCAGATTGCCACAGGTTATCAGAGCTTCACCATTCCTAATTAGCCAGGTACTTATTAGTAATGCCCTGTTTCACAAAAAAGAAGAAATTTTACTGATAGTAGTTGGAAATCTGCAGTCCCCAGATCACTCCAAAACTGCTTCTGAATTATAATTAATGACAGTAGGACAGAGTTAATGGGGTTTAATATAATGAAGTGATATAACTGTTGTATTGTATTTTAAGTTAAGTATTATTTTCCCCCAAGTTCAGAGAAATCTAGATTAACTATAGTTCCGATTCAGTGTTGGCTGGCTCTTGGAAGAATGTATGATTCTTAATATTCATTTGGTTTCTTTTTTTTTCTTTTCTTTTTGTGCTGTGTATGAAATGTTAGGTAGACATGGGTATGACATATGCTGAACTCTCAGTCTATGGTAAACTAAGGAAGATAGCTAAAGCTGGACCTTATTCCATGTTCTGTAAAGTGGTCACAATGTGGAAAGCGATATGTTCTCCAAGAGAGGTAAACAAGAAAATTTCCCTGATGCCTTTACATAAGCAGCACTAAGCCACGTGTACTTATACATCGCATCTACATGGAGGGAAGTGTGTAGTGGGGTGCCCCAGGGCTCTGTTCTAGGCCCAGTGCTCTTCAACATCTTCATCAATGATTTGGACGAGGGGATAGATGGGGAACTCATCAAATTTGCAGACGACACCAAGCTGGCAGGAATAGCCAACACTCCAGAAGACAGGCTTAAGATACAGGAGGACCTGGACAGACTTGAACACTGGGCACTATCTAACAAAATGAAATTCAATGGTGAAAAAAGTAAGGTTCTACATTTAGGCAAGAAAAACCAAATGTACAGGTATAATATAGGGGGTACCTTGCTCAATAGTAGTAACTGTGAGAGGGATCTCGGAGTCCTAGTGGACAATCACTTAAATATGAGCCAGCAGTGTGCTGCAGCTGCCAAAAAAGCCAACACAGTGCTGGGCTGCATTAACAGAGGGA
>NW_015388105.1:128019-180289 GCF_001527695.2 Protobothrops mucrosquamatus | reverse complement strand
TCTACATTTAGGCAAGAAAAACCAAATGTACAGGTATAATATAGGGGGTACCTTGCTCAATAGTAGTAACTGTGAGAGGGATCTCGGAGTCCTAGTGGACAATCACTTAAATATGAGCCAGCAGTGTGCTGCAGCTGCCAAAAAAGCCAACACAGTGCTGGGCTGCATTAACAGAGGGATAGAATCAAGATCACGTGAAGATTAATAACACTTTACAATGCCTTGGTAAGGCCACACTTGGAATACTGCATCCAGTTTTGGTCACCACGATGTAAAAAAGATGCTGAGACTCTAGAAAGAGTACAGAGAAGAGCAACAAAGATGATTAGGGGACTGGAGGCTAAAACATATAAGGAATGGTTGCTGGAATTGGGTATGTCTAGTTTAACGAAGAGAATGAAGGACGAGGGGGGACATGATAGCAGTGTTCCAATATCTCAGGGGCTGCCACAAAGAAGAGGGAGTCAAGCTATTCTCCAAGGCGCCTGAAGGCAGGACGAGAAGCAATGGGTGGAAACTGATCAAGGAGAGAAGCAACTTAGAACTAAGGAGAAACTTCCTGACAGAACAATTAACCAGTGGAACAACCTGCCTCCAGAAGTGGTGAATACTCCAACACTGGAAGTTTTTAAGAAGAGACTGGACAGCCATTTGTCTGAAATGGTGTAGGGTTCCTGCCTGAGCAGGGGGTTGGACTCGATGACCTCCAAGGTCCCTTCCAACTTTATTATTATTATTATTATTATTATTATTATTATTATTATTATTATTATTATTATTATTACTACTACTACTACTACTACTACTACTACTACTACTACTATTATTATTATTATTATTATTATTATTACTAGAAAGATCAAAATATATATTTGAATTTGGCAAATCCTGATTTGATGATAATGTCTGAATAGCTTCCCGGTTATGACTTCTTCAATTCTAGACTACTCTTAATCGTCAGTTGCTACAGTTTCGTTCAAGAGAATTCCAGGTTTCAATGTGAGACTCGGGAAACTGCCCAGCACATCTCACCTTACTGCAGCTCTGGAGGCACCCCATTTTAACTTGAGCGCTCCTGTTGATAAGGCTGAAAGCAATCAGTAAGATTGGCTAGGCTTAAATGTAGGATCGCAACCTCTGAATCTTAGTTATAGACTAATTCAATGTTATGTTTCTACTGGGTGGTGGTGGGTTTTGATTTTTTAGGGGTTTTTTTTGAGTCCGCAACATGCTGCATTTTGTTCACCAGGTGGCATCAAAGGTTAAGCATTTCTTTCAAATGTATTCAATCAACCGACATAAAATGACTACCCTTACTCCATCCTATCATGCTGCCAACTATAGTCCTGATGACAATCGCTTTGATCTGAGACCTTTCCTTTACAATTCTGCTTGGTCCTGGCAGTTCAGGTGTATAGATGAACAGGTAAGCATTAATCTGTTTTTATGTTCTGGTGCCATCCGTGTTTAGAGATGTATGCAGATATGGGACTGAACAGTCCTCTTTGTAGCCATAATATTTGTAGCTATTGTAACAGGATAAACTTTTTGCAAAGTAAGGTTTGGAACAATGTGAATACGATTTGCAATGGTAGTTGTGCCTGCTGAAGCCTCGGATCCTCTACAGTGATCATTCATGCATTGGCTACTGCTTCTATACTTTTTATGGTATTTTTTCCCCCACACTTGAATAAATGAAAGTTCATCTCAGCCAAGATAAAATATACAAACTTTGTTGTTCAAATGCCTGGGGAAATTTGAAGTGATTTATTTGCCTCAAATGAAAGGGTAGAGCTGAAGTCCTGTTTGCATCACCACTTAGCTTTGAAGATGATGGCGACCATGGATATGATTTTATTTTAACACTGGAGGCATCGGATGTGGAAAAATCAAGCATCCCTAATCATTGTGGCTTGTTTGTCGTTTTCATTCACAGCAATGACATAATGTTAATAAATATTTTTTTTGCCAAATTGTACATACTCCCTGCCAAAATATTATACCATGGTATATCAATAATCTGTTTATATATGCAGTAAATGCTAATTCCCACCTCTGAAATGCCAGACAGTACTGCAATTGTATTTGACTTCCTGGGAAATCAAGATTAAAATATGCTATGTGACCCCTGTCATTTTAATACCTGTAAAGAAGATCTTGCATAATTTTTCCATCATTTTCTCTATAGTTTTGATTCATGGTGAAGGTTAAAAAAATCTTACTGATTTCCATAAGGTCTTGATTTGCCACTAGTACAGCATTATTTAAAAAAAAAATCTGTGTTCATAATATATAGGCAAGGTTAATCTAGGCTTAAGTATCTGATTATCAGGTTTTTTTTCTATGTTTTTCATCTTTGCCAGATATTAATACTGTGCAGCATTATTAATACTTGCCCATTGGGTGTGGAGACTGGGTCAGTGGTGGGATTGAAATATGTGAACAACTGGTTCTCTAGGTGGATGCTGCTTCTGGAAGTCCATTCTGGGCCTGGGTAACAAAAAATTAGCTACCAGTTATGCCGAAGTGGTGCGAACCGGCTGAATCCCCCCACTGGGCTGGGTTATATAAAAAAGTACCCATGCTAGCCTAATATCTTCAGCAGAATGGATGACAAAGGTGGCAAGTGAGATTTTTCTTGTTTGAGAAGGAGGGACTAAACTAGTAATTCTGATCTGCATGTACTCAAACTCAAGATGCTTGTTCTGTACTTGACAAAGACCTTATTCTTCCTAATCTTTTACTGATGCCTGTCTTATTTATCTCATGGCTTTTAATGTCAACCACAACTAACATAGTCACGGAACAGCATCTCATTTTACTTCTAGCATTACTAAGGCTGTGAGCAACTGCTTCCCAGCTAGGACTTACATAGTTTTAGATCTATTTGTTGCTATCCTAAGAGGCCCCATCCTCCCCACTGCTTTTTTGGGAAAAGAAATAATTACGAGATTTATAGAATTGCTTACTGAACTGCTTCTAGACTAAACAAGGGGCGCCGAACATGAAAGTCATTGTGCCTCTAGCTGCACATGCCAAGATTTTCCTTCTTGCACATAACAGTTATCAGGCTACTCTCTGTAGGAAGCAGACATAATTTGAGTGATGGCGCAAAGGTAGAATCATGGATTATCTGGAGTGCTCACATGGCAGGAACTCTGAATAAAGAACACCTGAATGATTTTTTTTAGAAGATGTACTGCATATGGGCTAATACGTTTCCAAATGTGTAAGAACTGGTCAAGAGAAAGAAACGTTGTTGCAGCAGTGACAATAGTGGTTGTTCTTGTATTGGACCTGAATCGATTATCCTTGTGCTCTGGAAATGGTGTCCTATTATTCTATCCTATGAGTAGCTGAGGCTATTCACAGGTAGCCCTTGACTTAACAACCGTTCATTTAGCGACCGTTCAAACTTACAACAGCACTGGAAAAAGTGATTTATGACTGTTTTTCACATTTAACGATGGTTGCAGCATCCCCATGGACACGTGATCAAAATTCAGACGCTTGGCAACTGATTCATAGTTGCAGTGTCCCAGAGTCACGCGGTCACCTTTTGCGACCCTCTGAGAAGCAAAGTCAGAGCCAGATTCACTTAACAACCGTGTTAACTGACTTAACAGCTGCAGAAATTCACTTAACAGCAGTAGCAAGAAAAGTCGTAAAATGGGGCAAAACTCGCTTAACAAATGTCTCGCTTAGCAACAGAAATTTTGGGCTCCATTGCGGCCGTAAGTCAAGGACTACCTGTGTTTTAGTACTGTGGAAATACTTAGACGTCCTTATGCTTATAAGGAAGTAGCAGGTTGGCTTTTTGTCAGTCTGTTGCGTGTGTTGTAAAGTCACAGGGGAATCAGGTTGGGGTCAGGTCCAGTGGTTCTGCTGTAAACATTTGTTTATTTTTAATTAGAATCTGTTGCCTGTAGGCTTCTTTCAACATGTCCAAATTAGGTGTGACATTATCATAGGAAAATAATGGTGCGAGTGGATTAAAAGTGCTGATTAACAACCGATTAATGGTTCAGGGACCATTTAAACCTATGACAGCACAGAACAAATGGTAGTACTTACAATGTAGAGCTTACATTATATTTATATTGGTTGCATCATCCTACAATCATATGATTGTGATCTGGGTGATTAGTTCCTAGCTTCCAGTTACAACATCACAGCATCCCACAGTGACATGATTATTATTTGTGACCTTCTTTGCCAGTTTCTGACAAACAAAATCAATGGGGAAGCCAGCATGAGGTCAGAAATGGTGACCATATTATGTTGCACTTAATAACTCACGGTTCACTTTATGATGGTAACCAGAAGTGCTGGATTTTCGTTGCTAAGTGGCAAGTCATGTGAGAACATGCTTTTACAACTACATTGCTTAGCAGTGGAAGTCCCATTTGTCACTGTTAATCAAGGACTACCTGTATTTCTCACAAGGGGGAGGTGGGATGAATTACAGAAACACTGTGTTTCTATGTGTTGTATCACACAATGGCCTGCTATTAAGTCTGAATCTTATTAATTATTTTGATATATTGTGATAATTATTTAATGATGCATGGTTTTTTTTGTTGAAAGTTCAGTTTTACCATAACTTTAGATTAACACCAATTGTTAAAAGTTTCTTTCTCATTTTTTGTTAAGACCTAATTATATGTAGTACACAAATGTGTTTTTAAGCATTCCCAATAGGTTATGTTGCTTTGTCAATGCATATTAGGAAAGGTGCAATTTGGAATAGAGATGGTTTAGCACTTGTTGAAATTAGTTCATCACAATCTACTTTTGCTTAGAAAACATAGCTGGTGGTATTCTGATAAAAATGTCCGTGTAACATAGCGTTTTAGTCAAAAGGAAAATCTGTGCTTTCTAATTTACAGGTTTCTAAGCTAGAAGCTAAGAAAGTGATGGACTAGAAACTTCAGATCAAAGATTGAATTTGATCTTACTGTCTTGCTGCTTGGAATGGATGATTTTGTAAATAATGAAGATCAAAGAATGAAGATTATTTAAATATTCATGGTGTTTGTCTTCTTTAAACAAACAATACAAATGACACAGTTGTTACAATTTTAAAATAAAAGATGTTAATCCAGAACTTTTTGAGTAATCCTAATGTATTTGTTTCAAACTGTGATTTTAGAAACTATATTCATTAAAATCTGAAGATAAGCTGTTTTCTTGTCACAATTTTTCTAAAATATATAATCCAACAAAGTTGAACTTTGGTTATATACCGTGTGTCACATAAGGATTCTTGCATTTACAAAGTGATCAGTTTCCTTTGCTGTCTTCTTTATGTATTCCTCAAGTTGTTTAATAGTTAAGAGCAAATCTTGGAAATGGCAAAGAAAGAGGAAAATCCAATCTTGTCCACACAGGCAGATAAACTCAATACATGAACAGCCTTGTAAGCTAGTTGGTTAGATAATATTGTCATTAGCCGTCCCACAACTTTCATTAGTATATGTTCCTAGATTAATGAGCATAAACCAATGTTTTAATAGATAAATACAAATAATTATAGAGACAACACACTAGAGCAGGGGTAGACAACCTTGGCTCTTTTATGACTCATGGACTTCAACTCCCAGAATTCTTGAGCCAGCTTGGCTCAGCTTAGAAACTTCTCCCTTTCCCCTCAGCATGGCTGGCTCAGGAATTCTGGGAGTTGAAGTCCACGAGTCATAAAAGGGCCAAGGTTGCCTACCCCTGCACTAGAGTTTATCAACCATGGTCAACTGCTGAAAATCTAGTTGGTTGCATACTCAAAAGTAGGTCCCACTGAGACATTCTACTTGAAAAGCATGCATTGGATTGATGGCTAATTATGTACGTCAATTCCATTGCTCTGGTTCTATGGTGGCAATTTTAGGAACATGGTTAATTGGTGTGTTGGAAGTTTTAGATGTTAGAATAAATTGGAATCATTAATTTGATCGACACCAGTCATAGCAGTTCAACTTTTTGTGTGAAAAAAATATTTGCTCAAATGAACAGACTGCATCTAATTTTTTTCTTTTAACTTGAAGCAAAATCATAAATGTTACAGTCATTAGCCCTGGTCAATATGAAAATGGCTCCCTGCCACTTTATTTTGCAGTAAATTTACTTTTTAGTGAATATAACTGGCTCTTCTATTTTTCATCTGTTATTTACATAAGGTTAACAATTCTGATTTGGGCAGCAGATTAGGGGCCTGGCTAATCTCAGTAAGAAAGCATACATTTAAATGAAAACACAATCCTGTTAACATCAGAGTGATCTAATCAGGAATTTCTGGGTTCTGCTTTTAGCACTGGCTGTTATATGCTATGTGATATCTAATAATTAAGTTTTCAGGATTGGTGGATTATTTTTTAAAATATAATTCTGGGAGGTTGCCATCTGCTACTGTGTTAGGTTGAGGTAAGATATCAGTAACTACAATATTTGTAATCTCTGATTAATTTTTAGTGAACCATCAGATGGCTTAGTTTGGTCCCCAGAGACTTCTCTATCCACCAGGAGAGCATCTAATAAGCTAATATACACATTTGCTGCTCTGTCTTTTGGTGTTAACTCCCACTGCCTGACTTAGCCATGAAAATCAACAGCTTGGGGGTATTATGGCCATGCCTTATGTTGCTGACACTATTATGTTGCAAAGCCAGTAACATCAAATTATTATTTAAAATATTTATATGATTGGTCCTGCCACTCATTCCTAAAACAGCTTAGATCGTTAAAAAGAATAGATGTAATTATAATAATATATACTATTAAAACAAACATGTAAAATACAAATGAAACATGTAGAACTTTAAAATTTATTTTGTGTTTCAAGGTGTAGGTATGGTATTGCTGGTCTGATAATAATGAGATCAAAACTACAAAAACCATAACAAAACTTTAAAACTAAATAGTTTAAAAACAACAAAAACCTGGTTCTAATTAATTGTTGAAAAACTGGGTTGTTTATAAGAGATGTTTGATTTTTTTATTCATGTCTTTAAACATGTTTTCTTTATGTGTTGGTTATAGACATTCATAAACTTCTATATGTATAACTTTGAGTTGACCTAAAATATACTACTTCATCAAGATTGAGGGTGTTTTTCTTATAAGCTTTGTTGATTTGACTTCACTTGTAAAATAATGATTTAATTCAACAATAGTATGATCCCATGCTGGTAGAGGTGGCTTTTACTCATGTGGTGATCTCTGGTGGAATATATCTTCATGCTATTTATCAAAGCTTTGACATGTACTGATTATGATTGAACACATCATCTACAATTTTTCTTTAGTTAACTGGCTAGGTTCAGTAATCACAGCATCCATTTTGAGAATGTTCATGACATTCTCTCAAAATTCCAAGTCTGTGCATGGACGAAAAACTATGGGACCGTGACTGAAACGTTGTGCAATGCTTTGACTTTCCAGAACATGAACAGTATCACAACTGTACAAATTAAGAAATAAACTATTTGGAAAAATTTAAAAATATCAGCTGCAGTTGATATTTTGTTTCTACTACATTTAAGTAAATTGGTATATTAATAATTGTCCAAAAATAGCTGGTAAACCCAATTCTCTGTATGTCTATATAGATAGAGCCACTATGTTCATTGTTCTTATTTCTTAGTAGGTAAATAGAAGATTGCAGCCTAAGCACAAGATAATTTAAAACCATTCTCAGGTCTGCTGATTTTTATGATGCAAACTATGGGCATATGACATGTTGCAAAAGACCTTCAGAATTTTGGATAGAAATCATAAAACGTGAGGTTTGCCTAAATCAATATGCTAAATCACTGAATAGTTATGTAGACAGACCTAATATATTCAGCTCTTACCTTGATTCTAGTTATTTTCAAAGAATATTTACTTGATTACCTTTGATTTTGCTTACTTTTGAGTACTGAGCAATTAAAACCTGATCTTGCTTCAACCAGTTCCTTTGTTTGCTTAAGAACATTGGCTTTGGAGTGAGAAGCAATGTTTGAAGTGGGATTTGTCAGTAGACCACTTGGAAAAAAAAGAAAAGTAACAAAGACCACTTTGCTTCTCATGATAGTGGGGTTCCCGAATGGATTTGAGAATCTTCATTGATGCTTCCAGATTTAGTCTTGTATTATGTAATAATTTGGCCTCATTTATCCATGATAAAAAGCATGATGGTGTCTCTATTTTGGATTTTCCATAGTATTTCTTACATTAAGGAATAGAAGACTGAAGAGTTGCAGAATCTCTTTTGGCTGGCAAGTCTAAGAGTCTTCCAGAAAGAACCACCCTGAGTCTATAATATTTGCATAATATGATTAGTCATGGTGAATCGTGGTTTACTCAACCCAGTTTTCTGGTTTTGTATAATAGGTCAAATCATAAACTGATCACATTGGGTGGTCTACATAATACGAGGCTAAAATGTAGTAAATTTGCGGTTTAAGATGCCATGTGGTTACAGCCTATGCCAGTGTTGGCAAACCTACGGCACGGGTGCCAGAGGCGGCACTTGGACCCCTCTCTGTGGGCACACGTGCCGTTGCCCCAGCCTTGCCTCCCCCGACCCCCTTCTCTCCAGCAGCCCCCCTGAAGGAGACTCGCCCCCTAGCGAGGCTCACACAGAGTAGCGCAGCCAAGGACATGGCAGCCAGGCAGCGTAGACAAGACTCTGCCCTCACACCCCATCATGCAGTTGATGCTGCAGGGCGCAGGCAAAGGGTGTGGCTGCCATAGCGCTGCCTGGCTGCCTGGGCGATCTGCGGCGGGCCCTGGAGGCGGTGAGTGATCCTGTGGGCAGGCGGGGTGGGGGATGGGGGGACAGCGGGGACGGGGCAAGGGGGTGGAGCGGGTGCGGGGCCAGTTTTTGGGCACTCGGTCTCTAAAAGGTTCGCCATCACTGGCCTATGCCCATGTTTGTGTGTACTCACACAATTATTCTCTTTAATACAGCCATGATTGTTTCTTTACTTTGTGACTTCAAGATAAAGAGAGAACATTGATTTCTGCATGTTGGATTAATTGCTTGCCATTACTTGGTACTAGAGAACCCTTTATCCTTCTTATCTGTCAAGATACCTATAGCCTCTCAGTTCTCACAGATAAAGCAGCACCCAGCTGTTTACCAAAGGATTTTTCTTAAGCTTACACATGTATAAGGATGACCAAATCAAGATACACATAAATGTCTTAGCTTTTAGCATTCTTTGCTGGTTTTGCTGTAAAAGACTAATCCTGCAGACTACACATAATCTCTGTTATCATGTACTGATCTTTAACAATCCTTACAACACTTGCTATTATAAACTGCCTGAGCAGAAGTAGAAATCCTACTGTTTCTTGCTGAATATTGAAGGACTCATACTCATCTTAAACAATTAATCATATTTTGATAACCTTGGTTTTACTTCTTCAGTTTGGTGTGATGAGATTGCGTGGAAATTTTGGCAGTTGCAATCTAAAAAATCTGGAGAGTAAAGGCTAAAGAAGGATTTAAATGTAGAGAACATATCTGCTACAAAAGCGATCGCATCTATATTATATTCATTGTTCTTCCTTAATCCAGATCTGATATGTTTATCCATATTGTGACAATATTTATCCATATTTTTCCATGTTGTGACGACGAGTGCTTGGGGAAAAAAATGAACCATTCAGTCTATGCAACCCATGCATCTCTAATATAATTCACTATGCAAATCAGATTTAAAAAAGAAATATTGAAAAATTGCCCCGTGTGACTAAGAAATAATCAGAATTGAGATTCTGGAAAGAGTGCAAAGAAGAGCGACAAAGACGATTAGGGGAACATAAGCATATGAAGGACGGTTGAGGAATTGGGTATGTCTAGTCCAGGGGTAGGCAACGTTGGCTCTTTTATGACTTGTGGACTTCAACTCCCAGAATTCCTGAGTCAGCAAGGCTGACTCAGGAATTCTGGGAGTTGAAGTCCACAAGTCATAAAAGAGCCAGCATTGCCTACCCCTGGTCTAGTCTAATGAAAAGAAGGACAAGATGATAGCAGGTGCTTCAATATCTGAGGGGCTGCCTCAAAGAAGAGGGGGTCAACCTATTTTTCAAAGCACCAAAAGACAAGACAAGAAACAATGGATGGAACAGAACCAAGATCACGTGAAGTGTTAATACCACTTTACAATGCCTTGGTAAGGCCACACTTGGAATACTGCATCCAGTTTTGGTCATCGTGATGTAAAAAAGATGTTGAGACTCTAGAAAGAGTACAGAGTAGAGCAACAAAGATGATTAGGGGACTGGAGGCTAAAGCATATAAGGAACAGTTGCTGGAATTGGGTATGTCTAGTTTAATGAAGAGAAGGATGAGGGGGGACATGATAGCTGTCTTCCAATATCTCGGGCTGCCACAAAGAAGAGGGAGTGAAACTATTCTCCAAAGCACCTGAAGGCAGGACAAGAAGCAGTGGATGGAAACTAATCAAGGAGAGAAGCAACCTCGAACTAAGGAGAAATTTCCTGACAGAACAATTAACCAGTGGAACCTGCCTCCAGAAGCGATGAATGCTCCAACACTGGAAGTTTTTAAGAAGAGATTGGACAGCCATTTGTCCAAAATAGTATAGGGTTTCCTGCCTGAGCAGGGGGTTGAACTAGATGACCTCCAAGCTCCCTTCCAACATCATCATCATCATCATCATTATTATTGAAAAGAGCAACCTAAAATTAAGAAATTTCCCAAAGGGGAGAACAATTAACCAGTGGAAGGGTGTGCCGTCAGAAGTTGTGGGTGTTCCATCACTGTAGACTTTTAAGAAGACCCTGGACAGCCATTTGTCTGAAATGGTATAGGTCTCCTGTTCAAGCAGTTGTTGGACTAGAAGACGTCCGAGGTCCCTTCCAACTCTATTATTCTATGTTCTCTCTATTGCATGTTTAGCAATTCTACTGCTTTATATCAATAATTAAAATAAAACACACTCTTGTTCCGTCCTTTTCTGTATTCTGAAGAGAATACAGAATACAGAATTCAAGGCAAGGAGCGAGAACCAGGACTCAGGTAGCCCTCCTACCTACCCTTAACTGCCAGCTCTACACCCTGGGTTAAATAAATCTGCGTCGCGTTCGGACCACCCGACCATGAACAGAGCGCTCCGGGGAAGAGAGAAGCTTCATTTTTAAAAAGTCCGTTTAATTCTCTTGTTGCATCGGGAAGGATTTCTCGGCCTCCAACCCTTTTTGAGGCTGGGGAAGGGGAAGTAATAATAATAATAATANGGAGCATTCACCGCTTCTGGAGGCAGGTTGTTCCACTGGTTAATTGTTCTCACTGTCAGGAAGTTTCTCCTTAGTTCTAGGTTGCTTCTCTCCTTGATTAGTTTCCACCCGTTGCTTCTTGTCCTGCCTCCAGGCGCTTTGGAAAATAGCTTGACTCCCTCTTCTTTATGGCAACCCCTGAGATATTGGAACACTGCTAGACGGAGAGATAGTTCCTAGCGAACAGTCAACCACGCCACCGACGATCACCAACCTCAAACCGCAACCCGCGGTCACACGAGCAGAAGAGCGCTCCCAAAGCTCTATTTCCCCTCCTCCCGCCCCCATCACGTGTAGCGGGCGGAGCCGTGCCTTTTTTCTGCTTATCACAAGCGGGAGCGGAAGCTCAGCGGCCAGGCCGCCTTTCTTAGATGAGGAGCTGCAGGCGCTGTTTCTGCCTAGTAGGCTGACTCCGTTGTGATTCATGGAGCAGGGAACCAGCCTGGAAAAAGAGCCCTTGTTGCCGCCTCCGCTGCCAGGGGCTGCCGAGCGTCACCGGCTCTACTCGGGCACGGACCGCGGAGACCTGGAGGATGATGGACACTGCTGCGTGTCCGCGGCCTCCTCGCCTCGTTCTGACGGACCTGGTGAGACCCGGGACTATTGGGAGTGATTGTTGGGCTGGTTCTCGGTACCTGGGAGGAATTGGACGCTGCAGGCCGAGGAGGACTGGCGAAGGAAAACTCAGACCTCCGTCGCCGCTATCCCAAGCCGGGGCTTGATCAGAATGAGAGCTCCCGGGGCTTTCGATCAGTTTAGGATGGGATCCTTAAAATCGTAGCTGGGATATCGGTTGCCAGGTTCCAAGTTCCAGTAGTAGGGAGACTGGGGTTGGCCCATGGAGAGAAAAGACTGTGCTTTGTAGACCCACTGCCAACTAAGTTTGGATCTGTCCTCTAATGATATGATCAGCAGTTGTTCAGAGCTTCGGTGTCTCTGTTGGTCCTGCAGTGGATCAGAGATCCAGTTTAGGCTCTGCAATGGAACAGTTATAACAGTAAGTGCATCAAAACAGAGTGCCAAGTTTATACAATGCCTAGAGCAGTGTTTCCCAACCTTGACAATTTTAAGGCATGTGGACTTCAACTCCCAGAATTCCACAGCCAGCAATGCTGGCTGTGGAATTCTGGGAGTTGAAGTCCACATGCCTTAAAACTGTCAAGGTTGAGAAACACTGGCCTAGAGCCATTAGGTGATACCTTCTGAGTTTGTAAGGGAGCCACTTTGTAAGGGAGCATTTGCGTGGGTGCAACCATTTGGGGTCAGATAGATTATGGCTTAATACAGTGGTGGCGAACCTATGGCACGCGTGCCAGAGGCGGCACTCAGAGCCCTCTCTGTGGGCACACGTGCCATGCCCCGGAGATGGCGAGGGGCTGGCCCCCGCCACCCTGGTCCCTCCCACCCAGTCTGCCATGACCAGTGCGGCCACGGTGATAAATAAGTGGGTTTTGGGTTGCAGTTTGGGCACTGCGTCTCTAAAAGGTTCGCCATCACTGGCTTAATATATTCTGTGGACACAGCCTCTCATTTCCTTTCTGAGGACATGAATCATCACCACTCAGACATCTGGGCATGGCAGTTTATCCAGGGCAGAAGATGCATGCTTAAATGTTGAAACCAGCTGCTATTTGGGAAGAACTGTTTTACTGGTTGATGCAACAATACCCTGTTAAAACATGTGGTATAATCTCTAGTGGACTCAGTTGGGTTATGGCAGGGCCCAGTCTGCTTTACAGATAGTCCTTGACTCACAACCATTTCTTCAGTGACTCTTCAAAGTTACAATGGCACTGAAAAATTGATGATCGTTTTTCACATTTATATGATAGTTGCAGCATCCCCATGGCCCTGTGATCAATATTCGCATGCTTGGCAACTGATTCATATTTATGACAGTTGCGACATCCTGGAGTCACGTGATCCTCTTTTACAAGCTTCTGACAAAGTCAAAGGGGAAGCCAGATTCACTTAACAACCGTTTTAATAACTTAACAACTGCAGTGATTCACTTAAGGATTGTGGCAAGAAAGGTGGTAAAATGGGGCAAAACTCACTTAACAACTGTCTTGCTGAATCACAGAAATGTTGGACTCAATTGTGGTTGTAAAGTCGAGGACTACCTGTACTCTTTGAAAAAAGCTTAGGTATTTTTGAAAAAAAAGAGAGCAGCAATGGTAGAATAACTTTGGGCATCTTGTTGCCCTTTGGATGTATTGTACCCTCCCAACAGTGACTTCTGTAGCTTGTAATGAGATTTCTAACCCAGTTAATAACAATAATAATAATAATAATAATAATAATAATAATAATAATAATAATAATAATAAGTTGGAAGAGATCTTGGAGGTCATCAAGTCCAACCCCCTGCTCAGGCAGGAAACCCTATACCAGTGATGGCGAACCTTTTAGAGACCGAGTGCCCAAACTGCAACCCAAAACCCACTTATGCATCGTCAGGTGCCGGGTGGGTGTGGCCCATTGGCTGGGTGTGGCCCATTGGGTTGGCATGGCTGCGGTGGTAACGGCAGGCTGGGTGGGACTAAAAAGTTCAATCAATCAATTCCAACTTTGCAAAATCTTATTTTTCCCCATGAGAAGTTGAAATTGACTGATTGATTGAACCTATTTTTTTTTTTTGCACACGGCGGTGGAGGCCTAAAGCGAAAAGATTTTATAAAACCCAGCTGAAGGCCTAGGACTGGGGCGATGGCGCGCGTGCCCACAGAGAGGGATTTGAGTGCCGCCTCTGGCACCTGTGCCATAGGTTCGACACCACTGCCCTATACCATTTCAGACAAATGGCTGTCCAGTCTCTTCTTAAAAACTTCCAGTGTTGGAGCATTCACCGCTTCTGGAGGCAGGTTGTTCCACTGGTTAATTGTTCTAACTGTCAGGAAATTTCTCCTTAGTTCTAGGTTGCTTCTCTCCTTGATTAGTTTCCATCCATTGCTTCTTGTCCTGCCTTCAGGCGCTTTGGAGAATAACTTGACTCTCTCTTCTTTGTGGCAGCCCCTGAGATATTGGAACACTGCTATCATGTCCCCCCTCGTCCTTCTCTTTGTTAAACTAGACATACCCAATTCCAGCAATCGTTCCTTATATGTTTTAGCCTCCAGTCCCCTAATCATCTTTGTTGCTCTTCTCTGTACTCTTTCTAGAGTCTCAAAATCTTTTTTACATCGTGGTGACCAAAACTGGATGCAGTATTCCAAGTGTGGCCTTACCAAGGCATTGTAAAATGGTATTAATACTTCATGTGATCTTGATTCTATCTCTCTGTTAATGCAGCCTAGCACTGTGTTGGCCTTTTTGGCAGCTGCAGCACACAGTTAATACGAAGAATGAGAAAGATTGGGAAAGACTGCCATAAATTTCTACTGATTTGGGAGAACATTCAAGCTTAAAAACAGTGGCTTGGAATGTCATGAAGTTAAGGTTGCTGTTAGCTGTAGAGATGGAGCCAGGGAACAGGGCAATTTCCCAAGTTGCAGTGAAACAATAGCTGCAGCCGCATGTAATGTTATTCACTAGATACAGTATTTCTTAACCTGTCTGTCTGGGCAATTTTGGGGGTTTACATGTCTTAAAGATGCCAAGGTTGAGAAACACTGTCCTAGATGCTTTGGACCTGAGATTAAAATCTGGTTCCTTCGATCATATCCTCTATGTCTCTCTTATTGAGTTGTTTTTGTGAACAGGACCTCATTCTTCATGCACAAGAGGGATTTCCTTGGAAAATCATCTTTGTCAGTAGTAGTGATAAGGAAAATATTCATAGCACCTTCTTTTCTTTATTTCTTCACACTTTCAAAGGCTAAATTTTAATCAGTGCCTCTAGTAGATTTGTTCTCCTTTTCCCAATGTGATGTCCTTCAGCTGTGTTGAATTACAGATTCCATCCTCTTTATCTATCCATCCAACTTAGAAGTTTGAATGCTTCTAATTCCAAACAGCATTCATACAAAATTGGTGTTACGTGCTCTATGAGACTCAAATTGAGAATAAATTTGGTTCTTAGTGGTGAAATAATTGTCTTCTTTCTAAATTCTCTTGAAGACTGGGATATCATAGCAATCAGTTGGGAAGTCATGCACAAGAGTAGTGTCACCAGCTGCATGTGGCTAGGAAAGTAATCCCTATCTAAGACACAAGATCACATTATATTTTAGTTGATGTTCCTGCACTGGAGTCAGTCTCTGCAACTGCAATCTATAAATCTCATGCAGTCTTTGGTGACTCTTTTATAATTATTGAAACTCTGATAAAACCTTGTCGTTTTGAAGTACTGTTGTAAAAAACAGATCACTTTAGAATAGGGGTGTCAAACTGCTGGCCCGCGGGCCGGACGCATCATCGGGAAACCACGCCCACCACATTGCCGGCAATGGCGAAAAAGCTCTGATATGTTGCGCGATGTCACGTGACGTCACGGGTTTCGACATGTCTGCTTTAGAAGTTTTGTGTCAGATCTTTCTAATTAAGATAATTAGAACTTTAGATTGCTGAAAATTAGTCTTTCATTTTCATGCTGTGAGAGTTGTTACTTTGCTATAATATCTCAAAATCTACTCCAAAGCTTTCCATTAATCACTAACTGACCATAAAACAGTTGTTTTTAATATTGGAAACTAACCAAAGAGAGAAGCAACCTAGAACTAAGGAGAAATTTCCTGATAGTTAGAACAATTAATCAGTGGAACAACTTGGCTCCAGAAGCGGTGAATGCTCCAACACTGGAAGTTTTTAAGAAGAGACTGGACAGCCGTTTGTCTGAAATGGTATAGGGTTTCCTGCCTGAGCAGGGGGTTGGATTAGATGACCTCCAAGGTCCCTTCCATCATCATCATCATCATTATCATTATTATTACTACTACTACTACTACTACTACTACTACTACTACTACATACTGTATATCTAGAAACATGGATTGTAATGGCAATGATGTGCATCATGGTTTCAGAGTGATGTGGTCTTTGTACAATGCAATCAAAACCTAGTTTGACTTTGTGAAAGAGCACAGAATTGTTCAACTGTAAGGCTGTAGCTTGCTTAAGACTCCTTGGCTGATACCTGTAGCATTTCTACTTAGAATAATTTTGTACTTAAAATGTTATTTTAAAATATTAATTGAATAGTGACTGAATGGATAAAATTCTTTACAGAAATGTGGAAGATTAGTATCAGAAACATGATGCAAAAATGAAGCACCTAGATTAGAAAAGTGAGCTGAAAATAATAGAATTATAAATGACAAATGTAAAATTCTTTACTTAAGATAAAAGAGTAATATACCTATGAATAGAATCAGAACACCTGGATTGTTCACAGTATATGAAGGATTTTGGAATGGTAGTTGAGCACAAAATGACTGCAAGTTAGCCTCTTGATGTGGCTATTCAAAAAATTCAAAAGATAAATGCAGCTTTTAACTGTAACCACAGAATTAGTTTTCAAACCAAATTGGTTTGCAGTGGCTGGATCCACTTTCTTTTAAGGATTCAAAGAAGGTGGATCAGGTTCAGAAAGGCAGCGAGGTTAATTAGGAGTTAAATCCTGTGATTGTAAAAAATGGGCAATATATGTAGTCCTTGATTTAACAAGTTAACGGCACTGAAAAAAAGTGACTTATGACCATTTTTCACAATTAGGACCATTGCAGCATCTTCATTGTCACACGATCAAAATTCATACGCTGGACAACTGACTTGTATTTATGACGGTTGCAATATGCTGGGGTCATGTGGTCTCCTTTTGTGACCTTCTGACAAGCTTTCAATGGAGAAGCCAGATTCACTTAACTGTTGTTACTAACCTAACTGCAGCAATTCAATTAACAAATGTGGCAAGAAAAGTTGTAAAATGGGGCAGAACTTAACAACTGTCTCTCTTAAGCAACCACAAGCCGTTGTGGTTGTAAGTTGAGAACTACCTGTATTTAGTTTTGAGAAGGGAAGAGTAAATGGCTTATGACAACACTCTTCCACCATTGAAGTGGGTCATCAAAGACAGCAGGATACAAACTTAGGGATTTATGTTTCAGGAAAGCAAATTCCAACTGAACATTCAAAAAACATTTCCTAATAGAACATTTGGATAGTTGGAAGCAGTTACTGTATGGAAAAAGATGTTGGCCTCTCAGTTGAATGTATTCAATTAGGGATAGGCCAGCTTAGCATGGAGTAAAGTCTCCCATGATTTTACAAGACGGAACAAGTCCCAGCCATTCCTTCCTTTCCCGGTTTACGTACCTATCAATTTCCTTGTAGAACTGGAACGAATTAAAGCTTTTCCACATAGTTAGGCAGAGAGCTTTTTGTATATTGTTACATCTATTGTTTAACCCTTGTTGATAATTTATTTTTCGGAGAGGACCAGGGTCTTTCCCTACCTACCATTCCCCCCACCTTACAATTTGATAAATAAAGGCCTGTCGCACTGATTTTCTTTCCCTTTGGATGCATCCTGCCTCTAGGACTTGGAGTAAATTTTTAGGAATATATTTATATATTTATGAATTACATTAATTCATAAATAGGGAGTTATAGTGAGACAAGAGTTCAGCTGTGTCTCTTTAGATGTTTTATCCTCAGCATTCCATAAGAGGTATTTCCTGGAATTGTTTCTACAATTTGAAACGGTCTTGCTTAATACTTCAGCAGAGCGATATTTCTGGTCTCTTGTGGTGATTCCCTACTGATTTACACAATTTGTGTTTCCTTTCTCTACTTATCTTAATTATGTAGCTATCAATAAACAGTTGTTGGGGCTGGATGTACTGCAGTACAGAGAACAAAGGGACAGGGTGAAGTAACATGTAATTTATTGCAATATTTTGTCACAAATGATGCTTCTTTCATTTGAATCCTTTGAATTTGTAGAAGTCAGCAGTAAACCATCTGATAATATTTCCTCCACAAGGTGGTTTTGAAACAATTCCAAAGTATATTAGGCTACATTCCTAAGCACTTTTCTTAAGGGAATAACCATATGGAACCTAATAGGAATTGTTTGTGAGTACAAGTGCACACTACTCTGCATGTTCAAGCTAGATGTACATTTATATAGGGTTCAAGCTAGATGTACATTTATATAGGGTAATGATAAACGTTCAAGCTAGATGTACATTTATATAGGGTAATGATGGGCTAAATTTAATTTAATTTGACAGTTGAATAAGTTCTTTATACACATCTCAGCATCAGTGTTTATAAAGTAACAGTGTATTTATCAAGAATGCAAAATGTATTGCATAAATCATCTATTTGCCCCATAATTCTCAAATTATGGAGCAACCTGCTACAGCTACCCTATCTAATCAGAAAAAAACCAATTGACCTCTAGATCAGTGTTTCTCAACCTTGACAATTTTAAAGCATGTGGACTTCAACTCCCAGAATTCCACAGCCAGCATTGCTGTCTGTGGAATTCTGGGAGTTGAAGTCCACATGCCTTAAAATTGTCAAGGTTGAGAAACACTGCTTTAGATGGCAGCAAAGGAATACTGAACTCTAATTCTTTGCTTCTATCTAGTGATCATCTGGATTTTTGCAGTTCAATTATTCTAGCTAGAAAAGTTGTATTGTGATATTCTCGTGATATTTGTAAGTCATCCCAAGTATTTCTCTTCTTGCTAAATCAAGTCTGGTCTTGCCTTATCCTTTTTTTCCTTTTGGGCTGGGCATAGTTTGTTTTCAGGAGATTACTTAACTATTAATTCTTTCACTGCTTCATTTCTTTCTTCGAAATACAGGGTTTCCCAAACAACCAAGTAATTTACACAGCAAAAGTCATACAAGATTATTCAAATACAATACATCAGTTGCATAATAACATCAGCAAATCTAACCCAGAAAAAGTAAACTAAAGCTGTCATCATTTGGTGCCATTAAACTTCTTCGGAATTCCAAGGACCTTAATATATTATCTAAATGTTGAATATTGTTGTTGATGCTAACTAAATCTGCTGAGAAAGACTGGTCAGTGTGCAGTGCACATTTTCTTTTGCTCTCTTTTGCTCTCACTCGCTATAGTGATGCTTAAAAGTTTGAGAATCCATTTGTATTTTCAGTACTTCTGCATATATACTGTATATGTGTGGTCTGTTCTCCACACAAATCCTAAAACTAGATAAAGAGAATCCAATTAAGTATATGAGTAAAAAACATTATACTTGTTCATTTATTCATTGAAGAAAACAAATAAATGTGAAAGGCAAGAGGGTGTGAACCTCTAGGATAATTGGTTCATTTGAATCGGAAATTAGAGTCAGATGTTTCAATCAGTGGGATTATAATCGGTTGTAAGTGTGGGAGGTCCTGCCTTATTTAAAGAACAGAATTCTTAGTATTCGTTATTAAAGCCCAATCTTCATAATGCAGGTATGTGGAAGCATGCCATGGCTTGAACAAGAGATATTTTTTTGAGGATCTCTGAGGAACAGTTATAGATGCTCACCTGGAAAAGATTGCAAAACTATTTCCAAAGAGTTTGGACTCCAACAGCCCACTGCCAGGCAGATTGTGTACAAATTCAACACTATTGTTACCCTCCCCAGGAGTGGTTGACTAACCAAGATCACACCAAGAGCAAGACATGTAATACTCTGGGAGGTCTCAAAAAACTCCAAAATAACAACATGCCTCCAGAAATGGTGAATGCGCCAACACTGGAAGTTTTTAAGAAGAGACTGGACAGCCATTTGTCCAAAATGGTATAGGGTTTCCTGCCTGAGCAGGGGATTGGACTAGGTGACCTCCAAGGTCCCTTCCAACATTAATATTAATATTAATATTAATATCAATATCAATATCAATATCAATATCAATATCAATATCATCATCATCATCATCATCATCATCATCTAAGGAACTAAAGGTTCTCTTGCATCAGCAAATGTCAGTATTCATGAAACCACCATCAGGAAAATGCCGAACAATAATGGTGTGCATGTTAAGGTTGCAAGGAGAAAGCCAGGACTCTCTCTCTGTCTCTCAAAAAAACTTATACCCATCTACAGTTTGCAAAAGACCAGATGGATAAGCTAGAAGTTTATTGGAAGAATGTTTTGTAGGTGGCTGAGATCAGAATATGGCTTTTTGGCTTGAATGAAAAAATCTGCATTCCAGCCTAAGAACCTTATCCTGTCTGTAAAAGATGATGGTGGCAATATTATGGCTTGGGTCCACATTGCTGCTTCTGGACCAGAATGGCTTGCCATCATTGAATTCTGAATTCATAGTTCAACTCTATAGGAAATCATCTGGATATTGTGAACTGGAGCTCAAGAGAAAGTGGGTCATGCAGCCAGACAACCATAATAAACACACAAGTCATACAACCGAAGAATGGCTAAAGTGGAAAAAAGTTAATGTTTGAAATAGCGAAGTTGAAATCTTCACCTTAATCCTATAGAAATGACCAGCAGTTATAGGGCATGTTTAATTGCAGCTATTGCTCCCAAAAGTGGTGGAGCATACCAGTTACTGAACTTAATTTTCACATGCTTTTGCTGTCCACAAATCTGTAGCTTTGGATCATTTTCCCCAGTAAATAAACAAGTATGTTTTTTAGACTCACTTGTTTGAATGGGTTCTCTTTAACTAGTTTAGGACTTGTGTGGATAACAACCCAAAAGTGCTGACTGCTGTTTGAACAACATGGCTAGTCCTTCATCACCTAGAGCAGGGGTAGGCAATCTTGGCTCTTTTATGACTCGTGGACTTCAATTCCCAGAATTCCTGAGCCAGCCAGTTTTAATCTGCCAGAAACTGCTGCTGTGCAGTCTCCTTGTGAGGAGCGGCTGTGGGGGCACTTGTGTGTGATCTCACGTCCTCTCCTTCTCTGGAGAGAAATTATGAGAAGGGAGTCTACTTGCCGGCTCTTCATTCCTCTGTAGTTATCGGTTAACCACTTTTCACAGAACTATCTTCAGTCCGTCATTTCTTCCCTGCCCTTTGCCTGCCTGCTCTTTTTGGTTTTAAAAAGCTACACACGGGCTAAGGATCCATTTGATGTAAGATTTTGGATCTATAAAGAATCCTTTCTCTGGGAAAGTGCTTTTGTTTTGATTTTTTTTAAAAAAAAATATAAGATAAGATTGTAGGTGCTTGAAGTTTTCTGAGTTTGGTTGGGGTTTTTTTTGCAGAATGTTTCATTACCCAAACTAGGTAACATCATCAGTGCTAGTAAGGAGTGGGGTTTGCTCTCAGTTTATATTCTAGTCATTTACCTGTTAGGGCTGGTGGGGCTGGTCTTAGAGGTTCTTTGGTTGGGCTGCTTAATGGGCTTGTTTGACAATTCCTTGACTGGGGTATTGTTTATTTGATTGTTGGTCTGATGTTAATCTTGGAGTTAATCTATGCTCATCTGGGTGCTGATTGCTGGTGGGGAGGTGTTTTGGTCTTTTTGTTCCTTTTTGGCTTGTTGATTTTCTCTTTTGCATATTATATAGATATTGTTTATATCAGGGGTGTCAAACTCAATTTCATTGAGGGCCACATCAGCATTGCGGTTGCCCTTGGGGGGGGGCGGGTGGGTGTGGCCTACTGGATGGGTGTGGACGGAGTGGGTATGGCCTACTGGGTGGGCATGGCCAACTCTACATCGTTCGTGTCAAGGGTGCCTGTGGGGGCCTGGGCAGGAGTGGGGCAGATCCAAGGGTCTCTGGCAGAAGGAGGTGGGACCGGGGCAAGCGCCAAGGCATGGTGCATTTCTTGATTCCTCACAAAGGGTGACACCTCCCCAGCATGCACCCAGGGGGCGGGGCCAATGCGGCAGGGGCTGGTTCCTCGCTGTTTCTGGACAGCCTTGTGGAGCTAAGACTGAATGCATTTCAGCATAGATGGCCACCACAAAATTGTACATTGGCTCCCGGCCGGCCTGGGCCAGGGCCAAGGCAGCGGGGACCGTTCCCTCACTGTTTCCAGGATGGCTTCACGGGCCACATAAAACCACTTTGCGGGCCGCATCTGGCCCCCGGGCCTTGTGTTTGACATGTCTGGTTTATATCTATATGTCTATTGATGGCTATTGATGGCCTGGCATTCTGACAAATAAGTATATTTCTGCTCTTGTGTAATGGGTTGGCTGGGGAGAAGTATAAGTCTGCTGCCTGATATATTAACAAACTCACAGCTCCCTGTGCGTATTATTTCAGTAATTCTTACCATATTTAGTGTGATTGTAATACTTACTGGAATTGGGGGCTGGCTTCAAAAGAGAGAGAAATGCAGTGTATATGTGTGTGCATGAAAGAGAAATTAAGTTTGCTTAAGATCGCAGAGTGTAGCATTTAAAATTGAAGTAAGATATGTCTCTGGCTTATGTATCGGTCCTCCTCTCCCCATAGCTTGAGAAATTCACTGGAAAGATAAGATTCTTCTTATAGTTTTCAGAAAATCATTGATATTTATTTATTTATTTATTTATTGAATTTATATCCCGCCCTTCTTGCGGACTCAGGGCGGCTGACAATCAATTTAAAATACACCAAAAACAATTACAAAATTTAAAATTAGTTAAAAAGAAATATTTAAATGTTGTCTAATTAAAATATGATTAAAACCCCTCTAAAAAATTACCCTAGGCCAGTCCCGCTTGTTGGAATAGCCATGTCTTAAGGGCGCGGCGGAAGGAAGGGAGATCAGGGATCACCCTATATCATAAAAGACTCATTTGTTAAGGTAACTTAAACAACAATCAATTTCTTTGTCTTTTTCTTGATGTCAGTCAGCAGAAGGGTGTGGAGTTTCTCTTCCTCATTTTTTAAATTGTTCCTTGAAATAGCTTTGAATCATTAAGGCATGTTAGCTAATATGTTTGAACACTCCCAAATAAACAAAAGAATACCACTCTATAACCATTTTATAACCATTGTGTTTTTGAATCTTGCAGCCATTGATGACCCTGAACTCTATTTCAACCAAGCTGTAGTATTCATTGAAGATGCAATTCAGGTAAAAGTTTGCTCCAAGTGTACTGTTTTAATTAAAGAACTGTCATTAGAAGCTCCGGTATTCTTCCTTCCTGCTGAGATGTTGATTTATACTACAAGGTTTGTGATAATAAGTCGGATCATTCAGAATGTTTGTAAAAAAAAAAATCATGTGGCGGTTGCGTTTTTACGTCTTTGAACAATACTTAAGACCACAATTGGGAAGAGAATTTCTGTTGCTAAGCAAGGCAGTTGTTAAGTGAGTCACACTTGATTTTTTAACTTTATCACGGTTGTTCAGTGAAGTGAATCACATGGCCATTAAGTGAATCTGGTTTTCTCCCATTGATTTTGCTTTCTGGGGCTGACTGGGAAGGTCACAGATGGCAGTCACGTGACCCCAGGATGCTGTAAACATCGTAAACTCATGCTGGTTGACAAGTGCCCGAAGTTTGATCACGTGACTGTGAGGATGTTACTTACAACTGTCATAAATGACATGGACCAATTGTAAGTCACTTTTTCCCCGTGTTGTTGTAACTTTGAACAGTCACAAAATGAGAACTATCCGGAGTGATGGCATAGCTTCATGGCATAGCAGTGGTCATGACATTGCTAGTAGCAGTGGGTCTCTTATTGAATGGGCTTCCAATCAGTCAGTAGGACTTTCCCTGCCTTCAGGGGCTATTCAAAAAATGATATGAGAACATTGTGGCAGAGATGCCATTCGGCTGGCAGAAGGACCCTGTTTCGATACGAGATGGGCTGCGAATAGATTTAATAAATAAATGAAACTCACAGAAACTGTGGACTATGGAAAATATTCTGTAAACATGTAAAAAAAAAAACAAGCTCTATCTGAAATGAACTAAAACAAAACCGATTCATAACTGTATGTCTCATGTTTATAGAACATCTACTTTGGCCCAAATTTGCCTAGTCATTAATAGATGTTTCCTTGATGGTGTTATTATTTACCTATAAACTTTTAACTTCCATACTTAAAGAGCAAATTAAAAGAGATGCTTGAATCACCTCTCTGTCTTTCACCCCTTTAGTATCGCTCTATAAATCATCGTGTGGACTCTAACTCCTTGTGGCTTTATCGGTGGTATTATTCAGAAGTTTGCCAATGGTGAGAATTTCCCCCCCCCCCCACGCTGCTCTGTTTCTTTGAGAAGGTCAACCGCTTTTTCTAATCCCTCAAGTCCTTACTGCTGCTTTCAGTTTTAAGTATTTTAGTGTTTTGCTAATTGCTTCTCTTTCAAGGACTTTTTAAAAATATGAGCAGTTTCTGTGAGGGTAGATTGGAGCTGTAGGGTTTAATGGTCCAAATGGTAGGTTGAAACTATAGATTTCCTGATGCTTTGCCGGCAACCCTAGCTGGCATCTTCAAAGGCAAAGTGATCGATCTGTTGCCCCAGGCAGCTGAGCAAGGACTGGCTAGGCCAGTGGTTCTCAACCTTTTTAATGCCGCGACCCCAACCGGTCGTAAGTCGAGGACTAAACCGGTCGTAAGTCGAGGACTAAACCGGTCGTAAGTCGAGGACTAAACCGCTCGTAAGTTGAGGACTACCCAACCGGTCGTAAGTCGAGGACTTTCCCTGCCCGGGAGCGCCACGCATGCGTGGTTCCGCTCCCTGCGCCGGCCGAGGCGTAGCTGGCAAGCGGCAGAGACGGAGCAGGCCGACCACCAGCTGGCCCAGCTCAAGGGAGGTAAGGCACCCGCCGGAAAAGGGGAAAAAAATGGTGGACAAAAAAAAAAAAGGCAGACAGCCTTGCTTGGCGACCCCCTGAAATGGTCGATCGACCCCAAATGGGGTCCCACAGGTTGAGAACCACTGGGCTAGGCTCCTGTCTTTATAAAACTTGGTGAGGCTTTTGCCAACCGAATTATATTTCACCATCAAACAATGTTTCAGAAAACTCATATTCCTTTATCACTTTATGACATGGAGTATTTTGGAAAATGAACTTTTGGCCTTTTTTCCCTCCCACATATGTGTTTTCTTTTCTCTTTAAGGATTTTGATTCTCACCATTACGCTAATCCTGGCTCTTGCTTTCATTGAAACTCCTTCTTCACTTACCGTCACATCAGATGTTCGATATCGCTCAGAAGCTTGGAAGCCTCCTTGTGGCCTGACTGAAAGCATTGAACTGCTTTGCTTCCTCATCTTTATAGCAGATGTCTCTGTAAAGGTTAGTGAGCTCTGAGATACATATCATGTCACCTTTTGGATAACTTCGCCTGATTTTTAACCTTTTTTAAGGGAAGGTTGATGAGAAGATAGCAAATGCTCAGTTTCAGAGCTTGCTGGAGGAAGCTTTGAATGCCACTCGGACAGCATTGATCGAACTTGTAGATGACCTTTGGAGAACCCTTCTGGGTCTCTCAGCAGATTTCAATATCCTTCTGAGCCAAGTTTGGGGGAAAGGAGTGGGGAACAGTGTTTTTCACTTGTTCAGTGTTCCTTTTTTCAACACTGGTTCCACTCAGTATTATTGGAGGGGGGAGAGATGTAGCCCTAGCCCTTTCTCTGTGAAGTGTTTCCTCACCCTATTTAATATCTACTGGATAAGATATGCAGATGATATATAATTATACATAAAATATAGTTATATATCTCAACTTCTGGCTGGACAAACAATGCTTTCAAGGTGCTGCCTCAGTTTCTGGAGGTTGTGAGAGTCTGGATGGGGAAGTCTGTGACTCAGTTCTGGCATGGAATGGCTTTGGGTTTGGGGCTTCCTGGATCTGGAGATTTTCCACCTTTCGAATTTTTATGCAATTTGGGATTTTCCAGGACTCAGAGCTCCTGTTCAAATAACAGATGGCAGCTGTGGCTAGTGGACTTTTGTACAAATCCATTTTGTATATACCAGTTGTGCCTGTTCCTGGACCAGGAGGCTTTGCTCACAGTATTTCAGGCCTTGGTCACTTCCTGGTTTAATTACTGCAATGTATTCCACATGGCTGCTCTTGAAGAACACCCAGAAGCTTCATGGTTCAGAATGCAGTAAAGTCAGTGATGGGATTCAACTAGTTTGCACCACTTCAGCAGAACCGGTAGCTAATTTTTTGTTGCCCAGGCCCAGAATGGACTTCTGGAAGTGACATCCACACAGAGAACCAGTTGTTCACATATTTGAATCCCACCACTGAGTAGGGTAATCGTTTAGAGTGCACTAAAGTCTGCTAGGTTTGCACTGTTGTTACACAAGGTGCACTGCTTCTAATGTGCTTCTGGGCACAATTCAAGGTGTGCTGGTTATCACCTTTTAGCTGTGCACGGCACAGGGTCAGGTTATCTCTCTCCAAGGTTTTCTGTCTGTCCCACCAGATCTGAAGAATGGGCATAATCTGGGTCCCCTCTATTAAAGTATGTTATCTGACGGGACCTAGGAGATGCAACTTCTCAGTCATAGCACCAGCCCTATGGAGCAGCCTTCCCCTCCCGAGTCCTGGAAAGGCCTGCTCTTTTGGCCTGTAGAAGGCTGTGAAGATCTGATTCTTCCCCAAGTCAGGATCTTAGTTGAACCCAATATAGATGCAGCTGTATTGGCAGTTTATTATAATGCCTGAACTGTCCAGGTATATATAGTTAAGAAACGTTGTTATATACATTATTTAGAAAAGCTAAATGAATCATATACCTTTAATGTATTTCAATGATAGTCCTTTGCAAAATATTTAACGTTGGCTGATGCTGAAGGATGGAGGCATCACAAATTGCGGTGTCTCCTTGGGCTGTTACAACCATAGTTTTTGCAGCTGAATAAACAATGACTGTATCCAGAAACAACCCACTCACCCATAATTACCTTTCTTCTGAAATATAAAAGAAGTCGTATAGCAGGATAGATTTGCCCCTTTTGGCCATCCGTGGGACTTCTTGATACCTACAAGGATGATTATGATGATATAGATATCCCTTTCTCTCTATGCAACTTACCAGGGTCCCAGAGTGTGGTTTTGAAGGGATTATTTTAATCATTGCAAATTAATTCTCCCAGATGCAGTGGATTATTTGTTTTAAAATATAAATTAGCGGCTTGAGGGCTGTGTTGATTGAGAATTGTCATCTTAAAGAAGCCAAGTTTGGAAAAGACCACACTAAAAGTCTCTGTGCCTGTTTGCAGGTCCAAAACGGAAATCTCAGGAAAATTTGATTTTTGAAAGTTTAAATTAGAGGCACATTATCTAAAAACTCCGAGCCATTCGTGAGTCCCAAACCCTGGGTTTGATCCCCAGAGCTGCTCTGAAAGATGCTGCAAAATTGTAATCTTTCTTGTAACGGAAAAATACAAGATTAAATGTTTAGGAAGAAACCATAACAATTGCAATTAATTTAAATGTGATCTTTATACTTAAATTAAATATAGGCTTTGTCTCATCTTTTAAGCACTCCTTTTTTGGAGGATAACCCATGGCATGTTGCTCAGAAGCCAANAATACAAACCCCTGTAAAACCAGATTAAAAAACCGAATATTAGAAGCTGTGTCTCTATTTAAAATTATTTTTAAAATCACCCTAAATAAAATCCTCCCTAGGTCAGGCCCGCTTGCTGGAAAAGCCATGTCTTGAGGGCACGGCGGAAGGTAAGGAGATCCGGAATCGTCCGGATCTCGGGGGGTAGTTCGTTCCAGAGTGCACTAAAGTCTGCTAGGTTTGCACTGTTGTTACACAAGGTGCACTGCTTCTAATGTGCTTCTGGGCACAATTCAAGGTGTGCTGGTTATCACCTTTTAGCTGTGCACGGCACAGGGTCAAGGTTTTCTGTCTGCCTCACCTCTTCAAGGTTTTCTGTCTGCCCCACCAGATCTGAAGAATGGGCATAATCTGGGTCCCCTCTATTAAAGTATGTTATCTGACGGGACCTAGGAGATGCAACTTCTCAGTCATAGCACCAGCCCTATGGAGCAGCCTTCCCCTCCCGAGTCCTGGAAAGGCCCGCTCTTTTGGCCTGTAGAAGGCTGTGAAGATCTGATTCTTCCCCAAGTCAGGATCTTAGTTGAACCCAATATAGATGCAGCTGTATTGGCAGTTTATTATAATGCCTGAACTGTCCAGGTATATATAGTTAAGAAAGGTTGTTATATACATTATTTAGAAAAGCTAAATGAATCATACTGTATACCTTTAATGTATTTCAATGATAGTCCTTTGCAAAATATTTAACGTTGGCTGATGCTGAAGGATGGAGGCATCACAAATTGCGGTGTCTCCTTGGGCTGTTACAACCATAGTTTTTGCAGCTGAATAAACAATGACTGTATCCAGAAACAACCCACTCACCCATAATTACCTTTCTTCTGAAATATAAAAGAAGCCGTATAGCAGGATAGATTTGCCCCTTTTGGCCGTCCGTGGGACTTCTTGATACCTACAAGGATGATTATGATGATATAGATATCCCTTTCTTTCTATGCAACTTACCAGGGTCCCAAAGTGTGGTTTTGAAGGGATTATTTTAATCATTGCAAATTAATTCTCCCAGATGCAATGGATTATTTGTTTTAAAATGTAAATTAGCAGCTTGAGGGCTGTGTTGATTGAGAATTGTCATCTTAAAGAAGCCAAGTTTGGAAAAGACCACACTAAAAGTCTCTGTGCCTGTTTGCAAGTCCAAAACGGAAATCTCAGGAAAATTTGATTTTTGAAAGTTTAAATTAGAGGCACATTATCTAAAAACTCCGAGCCATTCGTGAGTCCCAAACCCTGGGTTTGATCCCCGGAGCTGCTCTGAAAGATGCTGCAAAATTGTAATCTTTCTTGTAACGGAAAAATACAAGATTAAATGTTTAGGAAGAAACCATAACAATTGCAATTAATTTAAATGTGATCTTTATACTTAAATTAAATATAGGCTTTGTCTCATCTTTTAAGCACTCCTTTTTTGGAGGATAACCCATGGCATGTTGCTCAGAAGCCAAGTATAATGCTTGGTGGGAATGTAGGTGGCATGTTTCTGCCCAGAAATGTATTCCAATTAGATCAAAACATTCTGTCTTTAGGGAGTGGGATTGGGAACATAGTCCCCAAAGCTATTTTTCCAAAATATAAGAAGAAAATTATTTGGATCCTTTTGCTTATGACCGTAACCTAACTGATATTCAAATATGTTGATTCGCTAGAGCTACTTAATTGGATGGGAAGAATTTCGGAAAACCAAGTGGTTAATGGCCTACATCCTGGTCCTGCTCATCTCCCTGATAGACTGGAGCATTTCGCTGAGTACTTCCTGTCATGAAGTAAGGTTTATGCATTCTTGGATAAATGTCAGGGAGGCTGGGAATCAGTGGTTTCAGAGATGGCCCATGATCATTTTGATGTGGGATTGGGACAAATAAAACACTAATGCTGCTTGGTTGTACACCTGACATTGTCAGTATGTATTCTGTGTTTACATATGGAAAACGTAGAACTAGTGTGGCTTTGATCTGAATTCTGTAATGTAATTGTGTATGATGATAACAGCAACAGTAACAGCAGTAATAAATATGATCCTTTTAATTTTGTCCTTCCACCAAGAAGCTTAGAATGATGTATGTGATTGTACCTTCCATAATTATTTTATCCTCCTAATGCCACTGCAAGGTAACTTTAGTTACTGATGACTGCCCAAGATCACCCAATGAAGTACATTATTGATTTTCCAGGCTGAAGTTTTAATTATTAAACCATACTGAAAGCACATGGATGGCTGAGCTTACCTTCTTTCATAGAGTTATGAGGATAAAATGGATAAACAATTTTGTGCTAATTCCCAGGTTAGCACCTGGAGAGGTGAAGGGAAAGGTGCTGATTTTAAGCCATCAGTAAATGATAACATTTGGAGAAAAAGCAAGTAGAACCTGTAACAAAATTTTGCAATGTCAGATATCTCTTGTCAGTCTATCAGTCATTCTTCTGGGTCATTGTTCTGATCATGGCATTCTGTTCTCTCCTTCCATGGTTTATGCTGTACCCTCACAGCAGTTGAATTTTTCCAGCATATTCTGGTATACCTGTCTCCAAGCTGTACCAGTATTTATAGGCTTGAGAGCTGCCTTAGCATGAGGGCCACAGAAGATGCATATCCTGTGGAAATTTGTTGGGGTAGTTCAAAAACTTTAAATGTATCTAGTAACTGATATGCTAATAACTTAGTTAAAACAGTCTTAGCCACAGTAACTAACTGTTATGTACAGAACAATAGCTCCTTATTCAAAAAACAGATTTTGTTTTTGGTGGGCTTGTTCATCTGCTTTTTAAGATAATTTTATTTTGCAATATTTTTAGGACTTGGCAAGTCTTGATTTTGACTTGGGAAGGTCGCAAGTGAAAATTAATTCTGTGAAGGGCTTCTCCCTAATTCTTACAATGCAATAGAGACATCTGGATGAGGCTTTGCCACTTGATTAATGAAGGATGATGCTTTTCTTTTGTTCACTTATTTGTTCGTCAGATGACTGCATTGTGCAAGGGATCATAGGTTTTATTTGATTTTGTGAATAACAACAACAACAACAACAACAACAATAATAATAATAATAATAATAATAATAATAATAATAATAATAATAATAGAGTTGGAAGGGACCTTGGAGGTCTTCTAGTCCAACCCCCTCCCCTGCTCAGGAAACCCTATACTATTTCAGACAAATGGCTGTCCAGTCTCTTCTTAAAAACTTCCAGTGTTGGAGCATTCACAGCTTCTGGAGGCAGGTTGTTCCACTGGTTAATTGTTCTAACTGTCAATTATTGCAGTTCTTGCAGCCATACATAATGATTATTGAGTTATTGGTGGCATTAATTAAAGATATTCTGCTTTTGTGGTCGTTTACCAAATGTTTTCTTTTTTAGAACCTGAGGATAAGACGTATTCTTCGACCTTTCTTCCTTCTCCAGAATTCTTCAATGATGAAAAAAACACTAAAAAGCATCAAGAGGACACTACCAGAAATTACAAGGTATGTAACAATGTATAGTGCCAGCTAGAGATAAGCCAGATGATCCAGTGATCCCCCAAATGTTACACCTTCAAAATGCACATCGTTAGCATTTGCCAGTCTCTAATAAATACATTTTTTCACATGCTAACATTTGAGAAAGAAAACAATAAAAATGTTTAAGTTGGAACCAGTGCATCCAGTTTTGGTCACCACGATGTAAAAAAGATGTTGAGACTCTAGAAAGTACAGAGAAGAGCAACAAAGATGATTAGGGGACTGGAGGCTAAAACATATAAGGAAAGGCTGCTGGAATTGGGTATGTCTAGTTTAACGAAGAGAAGGACGACGGGGGACATGATAGCAGTGTTCCAATATCTCAGCGGCTGCCACAAAGAAGAGGGAGTCAAGCTATTTTCCAAGGCGCCTGAAGGCAGGACAAGAAGCAATGGATGGAAACTAACCAAAGAGAGAAGCAACCTAGAACTAAGGAGAAACTTCCTGACAGTTAGAACAATTAACCAGCGGAACAACCTGCCTCCAGAAGTGGTGAATGCTCCAACACTGGAAGTTTTTAAGAGACTGGACAGCCATTTGTCTGAAATGGTATAGGGTTTCCTTCCTGAGCAGGGGGTTGGACTAGATGACCTCCAAGGTACCTTCCAACTTTTTTTTTAATTTTTTATTATTATTATTATTATTATTATTATTATTATTATTATTATTATTATTATTATTATTATTATTATTATTATTATTATTATTATTATTATTATTATTATTATTATTATTATTATTATTATTATTATTATTATTATTATTATTATTATTAAGCTCCAAAGAACAGCAGTGGTGACATTACCCTGTCCAGGAGTAGCTAACAGTAAGATTTCTGCAGCTGAGACTTTGGTGACAGAGGAGGAAGTCTCTGCTCTCACAAGTGAAAAATTCTTCAATGCCATTTGAAGGTGTCCATCAAAGTAGCGTCTCTCGTTTCTTAGTTTTAGATGTATTGGGCTTATTTTTCCTCATTTGACACCTCTTCCTCTGTAGGAACAATATTTTTTCTGGTTCACTGCTGAATGTTGTCTGTGGCATCTCTTTCTTTACATGTGGTCCTGTGTTGTGATGAAGGAATAATGTTGGCATTATATTTTTCTCCCTAATAGTGTTATGCTGCTGTTAGCTGTTCATCTGTTTCTCTTTACCATGTTTGGCATGCTGCTGTTTGCTCGGACAAAAGTAAGTAACACATGTAATGAAATCTTGGTTCTTTGTCTAGGACAGTGATGGCGAACCTTTTAGAGACCCAGTGCCCAAACTGCAACCCAAAACCCACTTATTTATCACCGGGTGCCGGGTGGGCGTGGCCGCACTGGTCATGGCAGACTGGGTGGGAGGGGCCAGAGTGACGGGGGCCAGTCCCTCGCCATCTCCCGGGCATGGCACGTGTGCCCACAGAGAGGGCTCTGAGTGCCGCCTCTGGCATGCATGCCATAGGTTCGCCACCACTGGTCTAGGACAAAAGAGTTGTGTTTATATATAAAAAGATGTGTATTTTTTTAAATAAACATTTTCCCCCTGAAATGTAAATTCCCCCATGTCATGTTTTAGGCATAAAATTACGATAAATCTGGGCATTTTTTTCCCTTGCTCATCATTTTACTTGATAATTATTCATACCATTGTCACATTGTCAGTAAAATTACAAGACATTATTCTTTCCTGCATCTTACATCCCCTGGTGGAGCAGAACTAAATCACTTCTGCATTTTCTGTGAAGGACAATTTCATAGCTGAGATCTGCCAGCTTTTCCTTGTCATTCTCCTGAACATTTTCTGAATTCCTTCTAGAAAGTTGTGGATCCCTTTTTGTAATTTTCACCTCTCTTGTCTCTGTTTTTGCTGTTCTGTTTTCCCCTTAATTTTTGCATTTGTTAAAGTTGCATGACAAGATTCCTCCATTGTCATAAAGAGCAATTTTTGAAAATTCACCTTATCGAAAAACTACCAGGGAATTGTGTGAGAAAAATTACATATTTCAGTCCTGCTGCCTAATAACATTATGTTCAAAGCGTTTCCTGAGTAAAGTGAAGATAAAATCATCTCATACAGACAGTTCAGGGTCCTATTAAGCACATTTGGATTATACAAAGCAAAGGCCTTTGGCTTTGCTATATTTCCGTGTGTGTGTGTGTGTGTGTGTGTGTGTTTTCATTTGGTTCCTGTACATTCTGTGTCAATTCTCATGAAGCATCCTCAGAGCTGACTATGTGTGAACAACAAACCTGGATAAAAATAGGCTTTTTGATTTGGAAGATAGAATTTTGAATCGGATGGATGAGCCAGAGTACTGCATAACCTTTTCCCTGACTGCCTTTCCTGTATTCCCAATCACTCCTTTTTCTTGCATTTGCACTTCACTTAGTCTCATGAAAGAAAAAATAAAATTTGGATTATCTGGAATTACAATTTGCAACGTTTTTGTTTTGATTCAATCCAACAGAATGAACAGGAATCCAAATTGTAAATAGTTAAACATAAGAGTGTGTTATGTGGAAATAGATTGTTTTGACTGGAAAACGAGTTACTAAAAAAAAGTACTGTCTGAGACCAGATATGTCATGTCCTACATTTCTTTTTTTCTCCAGTTATAAATAATGTCTTTTGTATTTAGATATTGAAATACTTGTCTGCCTGAAGCAACTGCAAGAGAAGTAATTGGGTTGATTACCTTGGGTTGTATAGACTAGATACCTTTCAGCCCACTAAACAAAATATGTATTCAGTACTTGATTGGATTGAATGAGTGACCAAAGGTGACAGTGCATAGCTCTTAAGTGCCTTTGATTGGTTACTTTGTTTGCTAACAGTTTGGATCTCTACGATTAGGATGGCCCACAGGATAAAGAGTGGCAAGGATATTTTCGTAATTTGCCAGATTCATTAACTTCATTGCTGGTACTGTTGACAACTGCAAATAATCCAGATGGTAAGGATCCTTTTCCAAAAAATATTTTCCTTCTTAATATGTGGCTAAACTCAGAGATTCTTCATTTTTAGGGACATTTGACTTCTTTTTTTTCCTGGAAAAGTGGATATAATTGACTTTGCTTTCCCTCATATGCTGATCCAGTTTCCATAAAAGCATTGAATAATGAAATGTGTGGAATTCATTATCACAGGAAATAATGATAGTTTGATGGTGTTAAAAGGAGAGTGGATACTTTCATTGAGAACAGGTCTACCAAGAGCGGTTGTATTAATTCTGGTTTGGGGTAGATTTTATATATTTGTTTACGTAGATTTAAAGAATGCCTGATTCCCAAGGAGCTCTCCACCTCTTAGTTGTAGGGGAGGGCTAGTGGAAAAATGGCATGTTCCCTTTTAAACCCTTCTTTTTGGCATTTTTTGAGATATTTTTTGGCAGAGGGGTTTATGAGAGAAAAAAAATGCTAGATTACGATAAGGCTTGGCATGATCAAGTAGGCCTTTCTAATGTATTATGTAGCTTCTAACCCAAACCAGGACTTGCAGACCCTTATTTGTGTCAGAGAGAGATGAGTTCCTGGATAACTGCTAAAACGAATTCCCCATTTCACTGCTAAAAGCTACATATATCTCTGTTTAAAGATTGGGGCACATTATTACCTTAAATGCGACATTTCTTAAACCTTATTTATTGTTTTTTTAACTATTGAACAGTGATGATTCCTGCGTATTCTAAGAATCGAGCATATTGCATCTTCTTTGTACTCTTCACTGTAATAGGTAAGTGGATTGTGTTAGTATCCATAATTGCAGAATGTGCATAAAAAGTGAGTGGCTAATGGAGGTGTGACTGAAATTATAAGGGCAAGATGATAAGGGCAACCAATGAACTACCTTTCCGGTTGCTAATTAATTCTTCTCTTAAGCTCTGAGGACTACAGTTTACTTGTCATCTTAAGCAGGGAAGGAAGACTCCACTAGTTTTATTGGGAACTTGTAAATGCTGCTTATAAGCACCCCTGGGAAATTCATCAGAAGAAAACTTGTGTCCCAGCAAGTTGTAATCAGGACAGGAAGCCATGGAAAAGAAATTTGGAGTATAACTAATCCTGAGCTTCTTTAGGGAAGCTGTAAGTAGTTGATTCTGGACTAAGGAGATACACACTAGACATTTCTATGGCACTCCCAGGGCCTGTTGAAATGTTGAGAATGTTTGTAGAAAATTAGGGATTCCATCTTGTCTAGGATGGAAGAAGCTGAGGCAGAGAAGAGGCTGTAGAGAAACAAACAAATGTTAATTGGCAATGTTTCATGAGAAAGCCTTCGACACACTGTAGAGCTAGCATGTGCCTGTGTAATGCAATCCTGTGAAATTTATCTAGTTTATTTCTTTTCAATTCAATTGGTGATTCATACTTCCCGGTACTGTATGGTACTCCTGATCTTTTATGAGGGCTGTATTTGCTCTTCCAAAGGCAATTTTACGTCACTGCATTTTGTTGTATTGTTTATTTCTTTTTAACAATACAAGGAGTAAGTAAGGTTCTTTCCATCCTTGCTCAGCTGTGTGTTCAGATTGGGTGGAATGTAAAGATTGAATTAGTTCTTTGTTTTAGTTTTCAGGAAGAAAACAAACAAAACTGTACTGTTGCCTAAAAGAAAATAAGAAAATTTCATATTGTTACAGGAAATTTATTTCTGATGAACTTGTTGACAGCAATAATATACAATCAGTTTCGTGGATATCTTTTGGTAAGTGTTGTCTAACAAATGTTACAATTTATCATAGTTTAAAAATGCTAAAATCAGAGTTCAGGCTACTGAGCAGGAAATTCTACTGCTTGATGTCATGGCCACTGGAATGGTACAAATGCAACTGAGACCTTACAGCATCATATTCTTAAATTTATACTTCTATGGAGGAAGATGCTGCCGTCAACATTGTGACCATGATCTATGAACTTGACTGCCGGCCACAGACTAGTGGCTGTCTCATTGTGATGATGATTGTGACATTCTTCTTGTGTGAAGGGAATCATAGCCTTAAAAGTTTGGAAAACTAAAATGGTGAAGGAGCATTTTTCAGCAAGATATTTGCTCATTCCATAATTCTGATATTTTAATTGCAGTCCTGGAAAGATATAGACTAGATTAGATTTTTCAGATGTCCCAACATGTGTCTTTTCCAGAGTTCTTTTCATATGACATGATTTCCCCAATGAGGTGAAGTTTCTCCCACTTGATTTCTAGAAAAGTCTCTGTTTTTAGATAGCCTCTATTTCTAATCTTCTTCTCATGTTATAGAAACAAGAATTAACATAATATTCATTGCAGAAACATGTAGTAAAAAATTGATAAAAAGTGTAATGATCTGAGTTTATATAGAATTCAGCATAATATTGATATTTTGTTAGCTGGCAACACTTCAGCTGAACATATGAATTTGTTAGAAATTCTGTTTTATTATATACAAATTGGTAGCAGAGGGTGGTTATATAGCCATACAGATTAAATAAAATGTACAGTGTTCAGTCACCATGGGCCTTGCTCAGTGGTGGGATTCAAATATATGAACAACCGGTTCTCTGTGTGGATGCTACTTCCGGAAGTCCATTCTGGGCGTGGGCAACAAAAAATTAGCTACCGGTTCTGCCGAAGTGGTGAGAACTGGCTGAATCCCACCACTGGCCTTGCTGCTTAATGGTTTCAACTATTGCAGGAAACTCTCCTCAGAACAAAAGGAACCCTAGATTACAAGGATAGAGGCAAACTAAACACTGCCATCTACTGGCTGAATAATTCTGTAGTTGTTGCAATACAAAATACATTCTAACACAGAGGTCTCCAACCTTTCCGGGCTGGTGGACCGGAGGGAAGGAGAGCAGCTTCAAAATTGGTGCATGCGCACGCATGGGCCACACACACTGGAGCGGCACTAGCAGCCTTGTTCGTGCATGCAGCATGTGCTGGCATCGTGCGCATGCGTGAACAACTGCACCCCCCCCCATGGCGGCTAGCAGCCTTTTCGCTCGTGTGAACGGCCACGCAAACCACTTGGGCTAGCGGCAATGGGCTGCGGACATCTGCCCCACACTAGTGTCCCCGTTCATGACCGCATGCATACAGAAACGGGGCCGCGGATGCTAGCGCGAGTGGGGGGGAATGCGCGCCCATGCGTGCGCACACCGGCCAGCCGTTTCTGCGGCCCGCTGGCCATGAGCCTGCAGCCCAGTCCTGGGCTGCGGACCATAGGTTGAGGACCCCTTTTCTAACATATATTCCAACAGAATCATATTCAGTGAAAACCTATATAAACATGCACAAAAAGAGTTTCCTCTGCAAGGTTTATCTTAACTATGTCATACATATTGTCCCTTTGTATTACAATTATCAAAAATATTTCCTGTTTATATGAAATAAGACTGATGGGTTTCCTGTCTGTATGCAATGTAATGTTTTCTTCAACTTCCAGTTGTTGTTTTTAAATATTGGATAAACTTTGGCTAATGGGACCAAGTTAATCTTTCATTAACTGCTGGGCCCATGCTATACTCATAACATTTCCATTAGATGGACTGAAATTTTTGTTTTGAATAGGCAGGGTTAAACATTATTCCATGTTTTAATCTGTCACAGAGCTTACATGTCCGTCCTTTGCTTTTCATTAGCCTCTATGATTTGGACATTAGTTGTTGAGTGTTAGGCTTTGGGTACCACAAAAAGGGGGATTAGAACCACCCATGATAATCTACCTTTAGCTCCTTAGTATTTCAGAAAGTGGCTTCTTTTTCTGAGATTCGTACCCATTATTCCTTTGAATTGATAATTGAGAAATTTGAGAAATATATCCATATGAATATGGATAATATTCATTTCCTTTCTGGCCATCCTGATTTTGTACTTCTGGCAAAACCAAGATTCATATCTTTGGGTTTCAGTAATTGCTACTTCAAAACATTCTGTAACTTTATCTTTCACAGTAATGGCCTACATAAATATCCATTGGTCTAGATCACAGGTGTCAAACTTGCCGGATCACGTGACATGTCACGACATATCGCGACTTTTTTTTGCATTGCTGGAGCTGGGGTGGGCGCGGCCTCATATGATGCAAGCGACCCGCGGGCTGGCAGTTTGACACCCCTGATCTAGATGTCTGTATCTTTCTGCTGTTATTTTGGATGGGCTTCCTTTTCATACATTTTTTTTAGAAATCGGTTCAATCATCGCTTTTCCGGAGACGCTTGGGGATCCGTGCTGCCTTTGAAGTTCTTTGTTCTTTGAAAGAGACTTCGATCAATAAAAATATGTAAGTGAAAGACATCTTAAAGGCCTGATGGAAAATTAGTAAATGTGCGTAATTATGCATAAGGTGTGCCTGTGTGGAGGCTGAATAGCAGAAGGTTTATGTGGCTTTTGCTTTCCTAGTTTGAGTGTCCACTTTCCCATATATTTTGCTTTTGGTTTCCTAGCTTGTGTGTCCAATCTGAAGCTCTTCTTCAAGTCCTCCAGAAAGTAAAAATGGATTCCTACTGCAAAGAAGCAATCATTAGGGTAGGACACCATTTGTAGTTAAGCGTGTGTTACTTTAGTTTGTTTTAAAGATACTGTTTTTACTGACCTATGACATCTGCTTGATACATACCTGTTTCTGTTACATGTGCAGAAGCTTAAATCTTGCCCTCCAGGAGAGCTGTCAGCTACTCAGTTTCAGACACTTTTTGAGGAACTCGACAAGCATAAAGTTAAAGAGGTAAGAGACTAGCTGTTGCTGATGCGGTTTGTATAAACTTGTGAGCTATAAATACTTGAATCTATCTAGATATGTAATGAAATTGAAAAACAATTCTTGGCAATATTGAGAAACGGGACAGATTTTACAGCAGTAACTGTCCTGTAGCTGCGATGCTTTTAAATATGCTTAAAACATATTTAAGTATGTTTGCCTTGAATGTTTTTTTCTATTGGCTTTTCCTAGCTGCTGCTTTTATCTACCATTTCTTTTTTCCTGTAGCACTATTGTAAAACCACTTTGAAATTCTGCACAATGGAAAGTAATAAGAAACAAATACATGTTTCAAGGACATTTCTGAAACTTTGCTTTCAGGGAGTGATGAGGGGCTATATATGTTAATGGCAAGGATGGATGGATGAACATAACATCAGAATAGGGAAGTGCAAGCCAAAGGCCACTCTTGGCTTCAATAGTTTGTGGTACCAAAAGTAAGCTGGCTATGAATCAGAGAAATAGACATTATTAAGACTAACATTTTTCCCCCTTTTGTAAATTAAATATTATAATTGAGTAGTAACTTTTAGAAGCTTTCTAGAGGTTGGAAGTTATGTATCCTATTAGTACAGTGTTTCTGTACTCTTGAATGAGACTACTGTTTGATAATGTTCTGTCTAAATTTAAGATTATTATGAGGAATGTAATATTTGCGGTAATTTGTGTAAAAATATCTACAACAGTGGAATACTGTCTACTATGCCAGAGCCCAACTACGTACCCCATATACTCTAAATTTTTCAGATATTGATAAGTATTCATTGTTGATAATTGAGCCATATCCATTTTGGGGTTAGAAGCCTTTTTATTAATGAACCATTGATAAGTTGTGTATTTAAATATGCAAAGATACAGGTATAATTTTTTTCCTGCCACTCTGTCATGATATCCTTTCCCCCACCCAGCTTTTAAAGAGAGTATAAATTTAAGGAGAATCATATATACAGGTAGTCTTCAACTTATAACAGTTCATTTAGTGACCGTTCAAAGTTACAACGGCGGTGAAAAAAAGTGATTTATGACCATTTTTCAACTCACAGATGTTGCTCCATGGCCATGTGATCAAAATTAAAATATTTGGCAACTGACTCATATTTAAGACGGTTGCCATATTCCGGACGACTTTGACTGTAATTCCCTCCCCCCCTCCCTTTTTCTTTCTCATGGGGGGTGCAAAGACTTACGACATCGTCTTCTTCTAACCCATCAAACCCCTTGACCACCACCACGAGGACTTTTCCCTTTCCCGACTCTGCTGTTGGACCTCCCGCCATGATTTGGAGCTGTATTCCAGGAGGGAACTGCTGGCCCTGNGCTGAGAGGTCCAAAAGCACAAGGACAGAGGAATAACCCCTGTCCCGGGCCCTCCAGAGATCATTCACCAACGTGACCAATGCCGTTTCCGTGCTGTGTCCCGGCCTGAAGCCCGACTGGTATGGGTCTAGATAATCTGCTTCCTCCAGGTGCCGCGGGAACTGCCATGCAACCACACTCTCAACAACCTTCGCCGTGACCGCATGCATGCACAAACGGGGCCGCGGATGCTAGCGTGAGTGGGGGGAATGCGCGCCCATGTATGCGCACACCAGCCAGCCGTTTCTGTGGCCCACTGGCCATGAGCCTGCAGCCAGTCCTGGGCTGCGGACCATAGGTTGAGGATCCCTGTTCTAACATATATTCCAACAGAATCACATTCAGTGAAAACTTATATAAACATGCACAAAAAGAGTTTCCTCTGCAAGGTTTATCTTAACTATGTCATACATATTGTCCCTTTGTATTACAATTATCAAAAATATTTCCTGTTTATATGAAATGAGACTGATGGGTTTCCTGTCTGTATGCAATGTAATGTTTTCTTCAACTTCCAGTTGTTGTTTTTAAATATTGGATAAACTTTGGCTAATGGGACCAAGTTAATCTTTCATTAACCGCTGGGCCCATGCTATACTCATAACATTTCCATTAGATGGACTGAAATTTTTGCTTTGAATAGGCAGGGTTAAACATTATTCCATGTTTTAATCTGTCACAGAGCTTACATGTCGGTCCTTTGCTTTTCATTAGCCTCTATGATTTGGACATTAGTTGTTGAGTGTTAGGCTTTGGGTACCACAAAAAGGGGGATTAGAACCACCCATGATAATCTACCTTTAGCTCCTTAGTATTTCAGAAAGTGGCTTCTTTTTCTGAGATTCGTACCCATTATTCCTTTGAATTGATAATTGAGAAATTTGAGAAATATATCCATATGAATATGGATAATATTCATTTCCTTTCTGGCCATCCTGATTTTGTACTTCTGGCAAAACCAAGATTCATATCTTTGGGTTTCAGTAATTGCTACTTCAAAACATTCTGTAACTTTATCTTTCACAGTAATGGCCTACATAAATATTCATTGGTCTAGATCACAGGTGTCAAACTTGCCGGATCACGTGACATGTCACGACGTATCGCGACTTTTTTTTGCATTGCTGGAGCTGGGGTGGGCGCGGCCTCATATGATGCAAGTGGCCCGCGGGCTGGCAGTTTGACACCCCTGATCTAGATGACTGTATCTTTCTGCTGTTATTTTGGATGGGCTTTCTTTTCATACATTTTTTTAGAAATCGATTCAATCATCGCTTTTCCGGAGACGCTTGGGTATCCGTGCTGCCTTTGAAGTTCTTTGTTCTTTGAAAGAGACTTCGATCAATAAAAATATGTAAGTGAAAGACATCTTAAAGGCCTGATGGGAAATAAGTAAATGTGCGTAATTACGCATAAGGTGTGCCTGTGCGATGGCTGAATAGCAGAAGGTTTATGTGGCTTTTGCTTTCCTAGTTTGAGTGTCCACTTTCCCATATATTTTGCTTTTGGTTTCCTAGCTTGTGTGTCCAATCTGAAGCTCTTCTTCAAGTCCTCCAGAAAGTAAAAATGGATTCCTACTGCAAAGAAGCAATCATTAGGGTAGGACACCATTTGTAGTTAAGCGTGTGTTACTTTAGTTTGTTTTAAAGATACTGTTTTTACTGACCTATGACATCTGCATGATACATACCTGTTTCTGTTACATGTGCAGAAGCTTAAATTTTGCCCTCCAGGAGAGCTGTCAGCTACTCAGTTTCAGACACTTTTTGATGAACTCGACAAGCATAAAGTTAAAGAGGTATGAGACTAGCTGTTGCTGATGCGGTTCGTATAAACTTGTGAGCTATAAATACTTGAATCTATCTAGATATGTAATGAAATTGAAAAACAATTCTTGGCAATATTGAGAAATGGGACAGATTTTACAGCAGTAACTGTCCTGTAGCTGCGATGCTTTTAAATATGCTTAAAACATATTTAAGTATGTTTGCCTTGAATGTTTTTTTCTATTGGCTTTTCCTAGCTGCTGCTTTTATCTATCATTTCTTTTTTCCTGTAGCACTATTGTAAAACCACTTTGAAATTCTGCACAATGGAAAGTAATAAGAAACAAATACATGTTTCAAGGACATTTCTGAAACTTTGCTTTCAGGGAGTGATGAGGGGCTATATATGTTAATGGCAAGGATGGATGGATGAACATAACATCAGAATAGGGAAATGCAAGCCAAAGGCCACTCTTGGCTTCAATAGTTTGTGGAACCAAAAATAAGCTGGCTATGAATCAGAGAAATAGACATTGTTAAGACTAACATTTCCCCCCCTTTTGTAAATTAAATATTATAATTGAGTAGTAACTTTTAGAAGCTTTCTAGAGGTTGGAAGTTATGTATCCTATTAGTACAGTGTTTCTGTACTCTTGAATGAGACTACTGATTAGTAATGTTCTGTCTAAATTTAAGATTATTATGAGGAATGTAATATTTGCGGTAATTTGTGTAAAAATATCTACAACAGTGGAATACTGTCTACTATGCCAGAGCCCACCTACGTACCCCATATACTCTAAATTTTTCAGATATTGATAAGTATTCATTGTTGATAATTGAGCCATATCCATTTTGGGGTTAGAAGCGTTTTTATTAATGAACCATTGATAAATTGTGTATTTAAATATGCAAAGATGCAGGTATAATTTTTTTTCCTGCCACTCTGTCACGATATCCTTTCCCCCACCCAGCTTTTAAAGAGAGTATAAACTTAAGGAGAATCATATATACAGGTAGTCTTCAACTTATAAAAGTTCATTTAGTGACCGTTCAAAGTTACAACAGCGGTGAAAAAAAGTGATTTATGACCATTTTTCAACTCACAGATGTTGCTCCATGGCCATGTGATCAAAATTAAAATATTTGGCAACTGACTCATATTTAAGACGGTTGCCATATTCCGGGGTCATGTGATCACCTTTTGCAGCCTTCTGACAAGCAAAGTCAATGGGGAAGCCAGATTCACTTAACAGCTGTGTTACTAACTTGACAACTGCAGGGATTCACTGAACAACAGTGGCAAGAAAGGTTGTAAAATGGGGCAAAACTCACTTAACAAATGTCTCACTTAGCAACATAAATTTTGGGCTTAATTGTGGTCGTAAGTTGAGGACTACTTTCAATGGCAGGCATTGCTCAGGCATATGCATCAAACTGACGAAATGGTATGCCCTTTTTCAGACAATATCCCAAAGCCACATTTTCTTCAAGGCATCCTGTAAAAATAATTCCTGATAAGACTTTCTCATTCTGCTTTTTTTCAGCGTCCTTCCCAACCAGATTATCAGTCACCATTCTTACAGCGAGTTCAGTTTATTTTTGGACATCACTACTTTGGGTATTTAGGAAACCTTGTAGCACTAGCAAATATTTTCTGTGTATGCGTAAGTACATGGTGCCATTTGAAGTAGCGTCTTCTCTTTGTGAGGAAAGTTCTTTCCTTATTGTATGTAAGAAAAATACTTAATAAAAGTATTTAAAGTATTAAGAAATGTCTTAATCATTTTATGTAAGTTAGCTTCATCTGTCCACTGAAGGATACAGGAGTCCTAGGTTAAAATTCCAGCCTCCTGCTATGGTTTACACCACAAACAGAAGATTGAAACATTGATCTGAAGCTATATCAGATAGCTTAAAAAAGAATTATAATTAATACAATGATTATATGTGTCTTTTCTTGCAAAAAGATGATGGCTGGACCTATGTCTTTATTTTATTTTCACAAACTGTGTGAGATAGATTAGGCTGAGGCTATGCAACTGCCCTGCTATATCTTAAGATGTTTCGTGACAAATTAGAATTTGAACCCAGCTCTTTCTAGTCTTGGTCAGATATTTTATCCAATGGCTTTGCTGATATTCGTGTTTTGCAGCTGTATATAAGTAGGAACCAGGGGTAACCTGGTTCTGAATGCTATTGGCCTGGGGGATATTTTATTTCTGTAAGGCATTGTGTTTCTTAGACTATTTGACTTAGACGATCAAACAAAATGCAGTTCAGTGATTAGTTCATATATGACTGGTCAGATTAGCTTAGAAAACCTTCTGGAGATTTGATTGGCATGCAGATCTAATATCTTTATGCCTAACAAGTAGTGTAGGCAGTAGGTTGACTAATGTTTTTCATGGACTGTTGGTTTTTCATGGCTATTTTATATGTTCTAGATGCATCACTTATAATGAACTGTAATTGTTTTGCCTCTGATAACCTGCGAGCCTTTTCTTTCCCAGGGAGTCATGGTAATAGATGCAGATAAGCCACCTGCTCTGCGAGATGACTTTTTTTTAGGGGTAAGACCATCTATTCCGTGAGACCCTGTTCTTGTTACTCTCCAAAAGCTCTGATTTAAATTTTCACTTTAACTCTTTTTCCCCCCAAGGTTACAAACTGTTTCTTTATTTTGTACTACCTTCTGGAAATGTTGCTGAAATTAATGGCCTTGGGATTAAAAAGATATTTATCCTATCCAAGCAACGTATTTGATGGACTTCTGACTTTGGTCCTGATGGTAAGCGTCATGGAATTATTTCCATTCTGCTTTTACATAATAGTTCTTCCAGAAGAGTTTTCAAGACGTGCTTTGTTTTGAAGAAAGCTCATAAAGATATTCCTTTGAAAGTGCTTTATGAAAACCTCTTATCGCTTTGTGAGGCCCTGATTTCCTTTTTTCTAAGTGGGTGTGTGTCATTCTTTGTATGTGTGCCAATAGCACTTAGTGACAATAGCACTTAGACTTATATACCGCTTCATAGTGCTTTACAGCCCTCTCTAAGCGGTTTATGGAGTCAGCATATTGCCCCCAACAATCTGGGTCATCATTTTACCAACCTTGGAAAGGATGGAAGGCTGAGTCAAGCTCGTTCTGGTCAGGATTGAACTGCTGGCAGTTGGCAGAATTAGCCTGCAATACTGTGTTGCCACAGTTCATGACTTGTTGGAGGGATGGGGAGAGGACTCATCCTTCCAGAGCAAACCTGGACATTTTACGGCCCCCGGGCCACATTTGGCCCTTTGGCTATCCCTGTCTGGTTTGCATGTGCAAATAGCAATAGCGCTTAGACTTATATACTGCTTCACAGTTCTTTACAGCCCTCTCTAAGCGGTTTACAGAGTCAGCATATGGCGCCCAACAATCTGGATCCTCATTTTACCCATTTTGGAAGGATGAAAGGCTGAGTCAACCTTGAGCTGGTGAAACTTGAACTGCTGGCAGTTGGCAGTCAGCAGAATTAGCCTGCAATACTGCATTCTACTACTGCGCCACCATGGCTCTTAAATAAGAGAGTGGTGTGTGTGTTTGTGTGTGTGTGTGTGTATAGTATGCACATATGTGTCTGTTAGGATAGGTAGATGTGAATCAACTCTTCAAATGAGATATTTGATATTATTCAAATTAGATGTTTGATAGGAAATTAAGTGTATTTAGTACTCATTAACTGAATAACAATTAATTTAATATTTTGCCTAGCATTGCCCTTGTTTTTAATTTCACTTTAAGCTAGGATACATGCATGCACGCATACACACATGCATAGATATATTTCCAGGAATGATTTCAGTGGAAGTTGGCAGTTAAGATGGGCAAAATATAGGATTTTATTTGTGTTTACCACTCCCCCTTCCATTTAATCCTGTGGAGGGGTGCTGCTGCTCATCTTAAATTCAGAATTGTCTTCCTTTTGAATTAAAAACTTCTTGTTGAGCTTTGTTTATTGTTCATTTCCCTTCCCCATGTTATACTTGAATAATATTAATTTCTAGTAAATGGATCTGACCCAGTGATGAACAAATGGACTTCTTAATCTCTTCTTCCTCGCATCCTTTTGCTGCCTCCCCCCATCTGTTCCCAGCCCTTGAACAACATTGGGGTCACATACCCCAGTCAGTTATAATTTTTACTTCTTCTCTTCCCAAAGGTTTTGGAGGTGTCCACATTTGCTGTATATGGGTTTCCTCATCCAGGCTGGTATGTGTCCTTAGTAAGCAATGTTTGGCTACTTTGAAATTGGTATCTGGAACAGTGCTTCTAGTAACAGCTGATTATGTTCAGTTGGAACATTGGAGCGGAAAAAATCAAAAAGAGAAGCTATTTCTTGCATAGTGTAACATGATTTTTTTTCTGTCTGATTCAGTCATTTAGAAGTATCAAGATACTCTTTCAAAGGGGTGTGAATATAAAGTCTCTGTTTTTTACAGAGAAAGGATTACAATATTGGGATTTTTACCACATAGCATTTTTATTTTTACTCCTTATAAAAAGGAGTGAAAAATAAAAAGTTGTATAGACCTGTCAGATCACAACAGCTGTAAAACTGCTGCAAATATGTGTAAACTCCATCCTACTGTATTTAATCTTGAAATAATGACAACAAAATCATTCAAGAATGGAAAATAATGGTTAAGATTCAGGTTTTTATTTTATGTTCGGTTTTGGTTTCTTTCTTTTTTCCCCCTAACATCTGGCATTGCTAAAATTATGTTTTGGTTGGTTGAAAGAACAACCCCTTTTAATGTTGATGGTGGCTCCTCTCTGGTTTTTTTTCCTGCAAATGTCTTTTTCTTGTTTTCCTAGGAGACCTGAAATGTTGGGATTGCTGTCTCTATGGGACATGGTTCGTCTAGCAAATATGCTGATTGTGTTCAGATTTTTAAGGATCATCCCAAACATTACAGTAATTTCATTTTTTGTGTGTAGATTTTAATATTGCTTTTCTCTCTTAAGATGAAAGAATGTAAAAAAACCCCACTAATGATTTCTTTCTTCTCCCCAAGTTCATGTCTTTAGTTGCCAGTACACTGCTGGATCTAGTGAAAAACATAAGAACCTTTGCAGGAATTCTGGTGGTAAGTAAACAAAAAGCAAAAAAATAATAATAATGATTTGTGCATTATTTTGAAATAATTTTTGTCAAGAAATAATTTTTGTCAAGAAACATTGGCAATTTGTGGAAACGAATCTTGGCGATTCTATTGTTTCAATAAATTAATCAAATAGTTTTTTTTCATAGTGACTGCCCACCCATTCTATCTTTCTGTCTCTTTTTCTCTCTAATGCTTGAACTTGGTCAAGCACCCAGTACAAAGATAATAATAAGTTTATCTGTATGGGACCTTCCTAGGTTTATAGGCATCAATCTGTTGTAAAAAAAAAATACAATTAAAAAAAGACATGGACTAAGAATGAGCTGTGAACTTCCAGGATCTATGGAATACTAAGAGCAGCTGACTCATGGAAAACTAATTTGTCAGCTAAAAAGAGTGTAATATACCCAGTCTTGGGGGGAAGGAAATGGGAGGCATACTTTGAGCCTAAAAAATACTTCCCAGAGAAAGAGAATATTTCTAGATGCAGGGATATTTTCACAGATGAATGATGCCTCTCATATTTGCTGCATTTCCTTTCCCTCTTGTATTCCTGTTAAACTATTAAGGCAACACGCTTCAACAAAGCATTAAATGATATCATAGTTGGAGGGATACTGGGATACCCATGAGGCCTCTGCATGCTGGTTGGAGTCTTTAATGTTGTTGTTTTTAAGGAATGGTGCTTTGCACAGTTAGGATAAATGAGTCCTGCAGAGTTAGTGTAGACTAAGGGTGGACTTGGTGTCAGCAGGGAAGCAAAGCTACACTTGCAAGCCTTCTACACATTTCAAGAGTATTTCAGGAAAGAAGAGAAAAATACTGCATGAATTTTTAAGAAATTAAAGAAGGAAAATGCTAATTGATATTTAGCAAATGTTTGGGAAGCAGAGAAGTTCAAGGGCAACTGAAATCCTGACAGCTTACAATCTCAAAACATCCAGTTCTGGGGCGCTATTTACTTTTAAGATTTTTTTTTATTACTTTGAATGGGGAATGGGGAAAAGTCTGGGGAATGGGGAAGCTTTTCCCAGTCTTATTTATTTGCTCTCCCCAAGACACTCAGCTATGAAGAAGGTAGGAGCCATGTAAGAATTTTCATGGAGTGCGTGCTATGATACTTTTTTGAAATTCTCCATGTACCAAATTATTCATAGAGCATATGGTATTTGTGTTTATGTGTGTGCGTGTATGTGTGTGTGTGTTTGCACGCGTGCCTTTGGATCAGTCTTGAGACCTAGCAAAAGCTGTACTGGATAAGTCTCTGTAGTTTGCAACATTTTGGGGAGTGGTTTGTCATTGCTTTCTATTGTTGAGGAGATTGTGACTGATCCAAAGTCACCCAGCTGGCTTTGTGACTAAGTCTGAACTATAATTCACAGTCTCCTGATTTCCAGCTTGGTATCTTTAATCACTATACCAACAGACAGACTGACACTCTGTTTTTAGCTCTCTGTTTCTGAAAAGAAAATACTACTAATAATTAAAATGTAAGCAGTCTTCAACTTAAGATCACAATTGGGGATTGGAATTTCCATCGTAGGTCAGAACAGTCATAAAGTGTGACAGGACCGGATTTGCCAGCCATTTTTATCACTGTGGTCGTTAAGTGATTCATGCAGTTGCTAAATGAATCCACCACCTCCCCAATTGAGTTTGTATGTCAGAAGATTGCTGGAAAGGTGGCAAGTCACAATCACGTGACTGCAGGCTGCTGCAACTGTCATAAACGAGAGCCAGTTGACAAGACCTGAATTGAGATCACATGACTGCAGGGGTGTTGCAACCTTCGTAGCTTCGAAGGCAGGTTTTAAGTTACATTTCCCAAGGTCACTGTAACTTGGAACTGTCATTAAACAGTCATAAGTCAAGGACTCCTGCTCATCTCCTGATGACTACATGGACAGGTCCATATAATTTGGGAACTTGTCGTAGTAGTTTACCAGAATGGTTTTGTTTTTTTCACTTAGTCATGTGGTATGGCTGTGGGATTTCCTGTAGTCTCTCATCCAAGTACTTTTAATATTCTGAGATTAGCAAAGAACAGTTAGATACTGTCCTTAAAACATCTCTTGCCTTGAAATAACCCAGAGTTTTCTAGTGAATGTTATATAGTAAATGTAATGAATGTTATTGGACAATTCCATCAGTTTGCAACCGAGGGAGAAAGAGAATCATTCTGATTCTGTCAAGAGTTAATGGTTTCAGTTAAATAGCTCCTATCCTTAACTTCTTTCTGTTCACTTGTGGCCTTTCTGAGAATCACATCTTTAAATAGTAGTACCTGAATTTGTTTCTCCTACTTGTTCTTCATCTCCCTACCTCTGATGATACTTGCATTATTAATGGATCCTTTGAATTATAATCAGGACCAGTTATATTTCAAAGTGGTCAGTATTGACTCCCAATCCATTATTATCAACAGCAGTCCATTATTGTTATTGCTGTTATTGTTATTATTTGTATTGTTTGCTAAAGTGGTATTTATGAAATTATTTTCAGATAATAAATGTTTGGACAATTCTGAAACTTCAGGGAAGGAGTCAGTGAGCTGAACATTTAATTGTTGGTGTCTGCAAATTGGACAAAAGCCAGCATTTTATTTATGTATCAAAGCAATAAAAAGTGTTTCTACAACTGGAGAAAGAAAGAGAGAGAGGGAGAGAGAGAGAGAAAAAAAAATGTAAATAAATAAATAATTAAATAATCAAATACATGTAATTGCCCATCTCACAAAAATAGTTGCATTATGTATTCCATTCATTCTCCTGCTAGATTGATGAAAGGTTAAACCTCAAGAAACCATAGTCACTCCTCAGTTCTTTTACTATGGGGAAGGAGAAAATTTCCTGCTCAGAAGAACAATTGGTCTCCTTTGCACTAATCCACAGTGATTGCTTCATGAGTTTTAGTTGTATAATACTATTATCCTTTCCTAATGGTGTAGCCATGGTTAGGTTTTGCATGATATTCCTGCTTTAGAAACAGATTCTAGAGTAGAACTAATTATCTTTCAAGTTTAAAATGGATCTTTCTTAATTTTCAGAATTATTTACTTTCTCTCTCCCCCCCTCTTCTCTCTCTCCCCCCCTCTCTCTTTCTCCAGTTGTAGAAACACTTTTTATTGCTTTGAGACTTGTAGTCATTTGTGTGCACGCCTTATAATATACTACCTACTTCATTTTAAGAGACTTAGATAATAATTAATTTGACTTGCTGTGATTATCACAAGGAGGAAAGCTCCATCTATTGGCAGTTTTATGCATTGCAGGGTGAAGATAATCCAGTGCAATTAAAATCTTTTAAATAGTTTGGCAAATAATTCATGGGATTTTTCCACAACAGAGACATAAATACTAACAATTTTCCCAGGCTCACTGAAATGTTTATCTTGCTTAAAGCAAGGCCAGCAATAACATGTGTGTATGAGAAAAAGAGGAATACACATACAATTTGTGTATGCTGCATTTTGATATTATAAGTAACTGTGACTCCATTAGATTTGCTGTGACCCATCTAGATAACATTTGAAAGCATTTATGTGATCATTTTTATAAAAGAAATTGACATTAAAAAAATCACTTATAGATGTTATGATGCTTTTCTGCCAGAAAGTACTTAGTGCCCATCTGAAAATCAGGGTAATGAGAATCCCAGTGAAGTAATTAATTGTTTGAAGGAACATCTATTATGTGCAGAAGCACTACAGCCTGCCTCCGTGTATATGCGTGTATAGGAATAGCAGTGGATAAAGTTTAGGTTATTGAGATATTTGGCTGCAGCCCCCAAACAATATAAGAGGAGAAGCTGTTATAACATTAGGAAGAGCATTACAGGGTTAGAAAGCATATGAATAGGAAGGTGATTTAAATTGTCTTGACTGTCTATATCTACTTTTAAAATTGCCAAACAAGGGTCTTTTGTATAGTTGCTGTCTTCATTCCCTCTCTATTTTTATAATTCAAAGTTAACAGTTCTTTTTTTGTTCCTGGAAAATACGAGCTTGACTATGGATAAGTCCAGGTAACATGGCAAGCCATAAATAAAGCATATCCCTGGATTTCCCAGTTGCTGTTTCTCCTGATTTACAGCAAACTTCTTGTGCAGTCTATTGATAGCTGTGAACAACAAAAAAATAATACCACTGTATTCACATAACTAAATGAACATCCAATCATGGGGTCAGTCTCCTGGAAGTATGATGCAAATAGTAGTGTAAGCTTAAACGATGGGGAGAAGTCAAGAGTTCTACAATAATCCACACTTCTGATTTACTATGTCACCTAAATCAGGGGTCCTCAATCTTTGGGGCACGGTCCACTACCTGGCTGCAGCCTATTGGCCACTGGGCTGGCCGGTGTACTCGTGTGTGCATGTGCATACAGCCCCACTCACGTGAGCATCATAAGAGTCCCGGGTGTTTGTGGCCCCATTCGCACAAGCGTTGCTGCAAGTGTTGTGGGTGTTCGTGGCCCTACTCATGCAAGTGTTGCAGGTGTTTGCTTCCCCATTCGCGCAGGTGCTCATGGCCTCATTCGCGTGAGCAATGAGTGTGTGCGCGCACACACACGAGTGCATGTGTTCACCTCCCAAAAAACCATCCCTTCTTTCCCCCCTCCCCCCCCACTCCGGACTGCCAACCCTGAATGGTTGGAGAACTCTAACCTAAATGAGACTTACACTGTGTTGTTGCATCATTCTCAGTTGGCTGCAGTAGGATGTCAATTTTTATTTCACAGGTGGCTTTCTATGCATTTGCAATAATTGGCATGGAGCTGTTTGGAGGCACCATTACTCCCATGCAGGGCAATGTCAGGTAAGATGGCAGTCAGCACGCCATTCCTGCTTGGAAGAAGGCCAGAAGATACAGTTGGTCTTGTAGCCTCTAGCATAGCATGGAAATAGATCTATAACACTGCTAAATGTTAATAATCTGTTGTGATAAAGATTTTTGGGAGATGTTTCTTGCACAAATTAGGCTGATTTATACAGGTACTCCTCAACTTATGACCACAATTGGGTCCGAAACTTCCATTGGTAAGCAAAGTGGTTGTTAAATGAGTCTCACCCTA
>NW_015388105.1:86339-127931 GCF_001527695.2 Protobothrops mucrosquamatus | reverse complement strand
ATTTTACAATTTTTTTTGTCACAGTTCCTAAATGAATTATCTTGGTTGTTAAGTGAATCATAGTCATTAAGGGAACCTGGCTTTCCCCCTTAGCGTAGCTTGTTGAAACCAGCTGGGAAGAGTGCAAATGGTGATCACATGACCCTGTGACATAGCAACTGTCATCAATAAATGCCAGTTGCCAAACACCGAGATGTTGATCATGTGACCATGGGGACGGTGCAATGGTGATGAATATGAGTATGTAAATCACCTTTTTTCAGTGCTGTTGTAACTTTGAATGGCTGTTAAACAAATGGTTCTACACCGAGAACTACCCGTATAAGGCTACAGAGAGAGAGAGGGATTTTTTAAAATTAAAATCATACCAGATGTGATTGTATATATCTATACTGCCTCTAGGAATAATTATCCATAAAGCACTGATTAAAGTTGGAAGCAATAATAATAATAATAATAATAATAATAATAATAATAATAAAGTTGGAAGGGACCTTGGAGATCATCAAGTCCAACCCCCTGCTCAGGCAGGTAACCCTATACCATTTCAGACAAATGGCTGTCCAATCTCTTCTTTAAATGGCTGTCCAAATCTCTTCCTATACCATTTCAGACAAATGGCTGTCCAATCTCTTCTTTAAATGGCTGTCCAATCTCTTCCAGTATTGGAACATTCACTGCTTCTGGAGGCAGGTTGTTCCACTGGTTAATTGTTCTAACTATCAGGAAATTTCTCCTTAGTTCTAGGTTGCTTCTCTCCTTGCTTAGTTTCCATCTGTTGCTTCTTGTCCTGCCTTCAGGCACTTTGGAAAATATCAAATTTGGAAAATGTCAAATTTCTATAATACACATAGTCCTCGACTTACAATAGTTCATTTAGTGACTGTTCGAAGTTACAACGACATTGAAAAAAGTGACTTATGAGTGTTTTTCACACTTTATGAGCATTGTAGCTATCCCCATGATCACCTGCTCAAAATTCAGTCGCTTGGCAACTGACTCATATTTATGACAGTTGCAGTGTCCCAGGGTCATGTGATCACCTTTTGTGACCGTTGACAAGCAAAGTCACTGAGGAAGCCAGATTCACTTAACAGCCATGTGACTAACTTAACAACTGCAGTGATTCCCTTAACAACTGTGGCACAAAGGTTGTAAAATGGGGCAAAACTCACTTGTAACAACTGTCTCACTTAGCAACAGCAATTTTGGGCTCAATTGTGATCACAGGTTGAGGACTATATGTACCGTATTTGCAACTGGTGGTCTACCCGTCATTATAAATAAACTTAGAAGACAGTTTTCTACTTTGGAAAACTGTCCACCGCACATCACTGCCAGTCTGCCAGCCTATCTGATATGTTAAACCAGTGATGGCGAACCTATGGCACACGTGCCAGAGGCGGCACTCAGAGCCCTCTCTGTGGGCACACTTGCCACCGCTGCCGCCAGCTTGCGCAGGTCCATTAGGCCACCGCTAGCACCCGGAGCGGCAGCCCCACCCAGCACAAAGGAGGTGAAGCAGCTGGTTAGCAAGCTCGAGTAGAGGTGGTAGAGCATGCCCCCATATGCTCGCTGGCCTCTTTGTGCGGGGGCTGATGGTGTCAGGCAGCAGCCGCCCCTGCTTTGCCTTGCCCCACAGCAATGGCACCCCACCCTACCCCCGCCTCATCCCACAGGATGAGCCTCCTGCCTACCGCCCCATCCAGCAGAGACCCTCTGGATCTCCCCCAATCCTGCCCAGCCTGCACAGGTGTCCCCCCCAAGCAACATCAAGGTGGCCATGCCCCTCCACACCCATTCAGTCTGCCATGATCACCGCAGCCACGCCCATCCAGTGGGCCACGCCCCCCCAGCCCCCTTGAGAGCACCACAATGCTGATGCGGCCCTGGCATTTTACGATAAATAAATGGGTTTGGGGTTGCGGTTTGAGCACTCGGTCTCTAAAAGGTTCGCCATCACTGTGTTAAACCTTTTCCCCCCATCTACCAATGTGGATTTGTACAGCTGCTCTTCTCTACTGCCTCTTGAACATGTGACCCTCCTCCCTCTGCTTCCCTTTTCAGTGCGTGTGCTGCTCTTGCCCTTTATCTTTTGCATCTCCTCCTTATCTAGCTTGTTAGAGGGAGAAAGGTGGCACATTAGCAGAGGTTATTTGTTTGTTGAGCCATCACCAGGACTAGTGTGATGGACAGCAGGAAAAAAAACATTGGCAGGAAGTTCCTCCTTAATCCCAAATATTTCATAGGGTAAGAAGATTAACTTCTCTATAGTGCTGAGCTTTGGAAAGTATTTTGGAAGTGTGGCATGGCCTAGACCAGGGGTAGGCAACCTTGGCTCTTTTATGACTGGCTCAGGAATTCTGGGAGTTGAAGTCCACGAGTCATAAACGAGCCAAGGTTGCCTACCCCTGGCCTAGACGCCACATTTTACTCTTATTTGAACCAGAGGTGCAAGAATAACCCTCAGTTTTGCACTGGGCTTACTTCAAAACTCCAACATGAGGTCTGCGTTACTAATTGATATGTTTCTGGCCTGCTGGTTATATGAGTCCAAATATAGGGATTTTTCAGTCCAGGCACTCTTTCTTTGAAAGCATGCAAATAAGAAGAATTTAGAGCTATCGTGAGCCAGTTTGCTCTCTTGTGAGAAGATTCTTTTAACAATAGGGTTTATAAGATTCAACTGTGCTTGAAAAGTCAAGCTTTGTAAAACCCTGGTTGTAATTTCATCACAATGAAGAAAAATCACTGAATTTGGGTATCTTCTTTTAAGAGATGGAGTCCTTGCAGAGAAAAGGATTCTGGACTGAATGATTCCTAGTTTAAGTCCCCGCTAACACTACAGGTAGTCCTTGACTTACAACTGTTCACTGAGCAATGATTGAGATGGCCTCGGGGGGGGGGGGAATGAGTTATGATCTGTATTTGCACTTGCAATCCTCACACTGCCCTCGCAGTCCTGTGATCTCAGTTCAGGCATTTAACAATGGCTTGCCTTTACGACCAGTTGCAGCATCCTGCAATCAGGTGATTGTGATTTGTGACCTTTTTCTGCCAATTTTCGGCAAAAAATGTCCATTGGGGAAGCTGCATCCACTTAACAACTCCATGATTTGTTTAACCACCATCATAAAAATTGGGGCAACTCAACTTACAACAACAGAAATTCCAGTCCCATTTGGAGGTGTAAGTTGAGAAATATCTATATTTCTTGAATTTAAAGTTAGTGCTTCTGCTGCAACATCTGGCTGACTGTTTATCTTCCTTGCTATATTCTTTTAACTTTGAAGCATCTTATTCTTTTTTCCCCCTGTCTACATTTTAAGAGATTTAAAATCTCCAGGCTTAATTTTTCTCTTCTTTGTAAGAAATCTAAAAGTATATTTATGGTAAAAGAATCAGCTAATTTAACATTTGATCTGTGCAGTGCCACTGTGCATACGGTGATGAAATAACTTCCAGTTATTTGTTATTCCATTATAGCCTTGTAAGTAATACAACTTTGCAGTGTGGCACGTTTGAACAACTGGAGTATTGGCCAAACAACTTTGATGATTTTGCTGTGAGTATTACTCGACGTGTATTAAATAGTTGCTTTAATTACTAGTTTGTTTGTTTGGTAGCTCCAAATTTTCTCTTATATATTATGAAACTCTCATAATAGGTTAATGTACATTTCAACTACTTTTCTTATCCATAATATAGGCATCTCTAGTGATTTTGTGGGATGTGATGGTTGTGAACAACTGGCAAGTTTTCTTGGATGCATATTCCAGATATTTATCTCCGTGAGTAATGAACAAATGCTTTTTTTTTTTTTTTGCAATGCATTTGATAACCTAATTCAGATATGGACTTCTCAAATCTTATCAGGCAGGTCTCCAATTTTTTTTAAAAAAAATATATGCGGTTTATCTCTTACCATACACTCTGTTTTGTTGCTTCCTTGGCCTATGCCAGGGGTAGGCAACCTTGGCTCTTTTATGACTCGTGGACTTCAACTCAAAGAATTCCTGAGCCAGCTTGGCTGGCTCAGGAATTCTGGGAGTTGAAGTCCACGAGTCATAAAAGAGCCAAGTTTGCCTACCCCTGGTCTATGCAGAAGCAACAAAACCAGGATCCCTACTACATGGCAGACTCTCTCATCATTGTAGATAGTTTTACAGTGTGTGGTCCTTGATGCTCAGCAAACCCCTCTCTCCTACTACTGAAGATGTTATCCTGTTGAGTAATGAAATGTCTGCAAAATAACAGCCAAGCTCCCAGCCAAGGACCCCACAGTTGAACTCTGACTGATAAATATTCTCTTCTATTAGTTTTATGCTCTCAGACAAAATGAAAAATAGAGTGGGAACAAGTTGGTTGCCTGTTCTGGAGCACTGCCAGGATAAGGCAGGAATCAGCAATAACAAGCTAGTATAGCAAGAGGGATACAGAGGATATATTTTTAAAAAAGCTAGTTATGATACATAAACTGCAAAAAATCTAGAACTGGTAACAGCCTTAATTAGATTAGAACATATGAGCAATAGAGTATGGAGATTTTCAGTCATCTAAGTCAGGAGTCTTCCTACTTGGCAACTTTAAGACTTGTGGACTTCAACTCCCAAAATTCCTCAGCCAGCCAGGACTGGCTGAGGAATTCTGGGAGTTGAAGTCCACAAGTCTTAAAGTTGCCAAGTTTGAAGACCCCGGATCTAAGTCATGGTTGTCCCAAAGGTATTTTTTCCAAAAAGCAATAGGACTTTCTTGGTTTTTTTCCCCCTTGAAAACATTTTGCTTCTCATCCAAGAAACTTCAGTTCTTCAGAACGTCTTGGATGAGAAGTGAAACATTTTGAAAGGAAACAAAACCAAGAAAGTCCAATTGCCTTTTGGAAAAAGCACCTTTGGGACAAGCAGTAGAGTGGATTTAGAGTGTATCCAGGGGGTATCTAGGGCAAAAAGGAAAAAGAAAAAAAGAAAAATCACCCAAGAAAATTCTAGAGCCAGCAAAAATGCTAAAAGGCCACAAGAAAGATTTAAGTGGCAGGAATAATTCATCTATGAGAATACAAGGATATCCAACTTTGTAATTTGTAAAAGGAACTGGAAAGAATACCACACAGGAAATGTGTGGTGTGCTACAGGTCACACAGTGCAGGGAATTCTAAGACTGGAATTGTAATAATAGGCATGACTTGATTTTATTCTTTTTTTTTTCTTTTGCAGCTGGTCAAAATTGTACTTTGTCACCTGGTGGTTGACTTCCTCTGTCATCTGGGTCAACCTTTTTATAGCCTTGCTTTTAGAGGTAAGGCTTGACTGGTCATCCAAAGCAATAGGCTTCAAGAACACATGAGCATTTACGGGTGGTTTCACTTGGAGTAGCAAATCGCATTTATGGATGGTTTCACATGGAGTAGCAAATCTCCTGATGTCACACTAGGATGGACAGCCTATATAGTACTAGGTTTTCTGGAAATTTTATTTTTTAGGTTGGGTTACTAGGGTTGAAAGTGCATGACTTTCCATGGAGGCACCTTTTGCACAAACACATGACTTTAATGTTAGGTCTCAGACGTCTTGCATATTACTGTTGATGATACTTACCTGGAGTACCTTAGGTTGGGCAACTTCGAGTTGATTTGTCAGATACTTTTCTTTGAATTGTTAATAAAGAAAGCAAGTACGCTGTCCGTAGAAATTTGTGCAGCAGCTTTCCTTAAACCTTATAGAATGCAATCTTCTCTTTTTTAAACATCCGAATTTCAACACAGTTATAGTTTTTGTTACTGTGACTTCCACAAGTAGCCATGCCTAATTATATGCTAATCACATGAATTGGCTGCGTGCCTTGAATTTTTTAAACCTATTGCAAGTGAATTGAGTAAGAGGCGTCTCTCTCTTAAAATGGTATTGGTTTCCTTAAATTGCAGAATTTTATTCATAAATGGGATCGTCGCTGCCATAGGCCATCTCTCTCAGAAGTTGAATATCAAATGACAGTGGAACTCCTCTTCAGGTACAAGCACCGCAATGCAGCAGCTTTATATTTTTAATTGAGAAAAGAAACTAACCGAGGACTAGAGTGAGGCAAATGAGCAATAACAGTTATTTTCTTTACTGCCAGGACTAAAACACTGCAAGGAGAAATAGCATCAGGGACTCCATGCAGAGAGTGCCAGAATTTAGAGCATGTTGCCCTATTTTTCTTATCTGATTACAGGTAGTCCCCGACTTACGACCACAATTGAGCCAAACATTTCTGTTGCTAAGTGAGACATTTGTTAAGTGGGTTTTGCCCCATTTTACGACCTTGCTACAGTTGTTAAGTGAATCGCTGCAGTTGTTAAGTTAGTCACATGGTTGTTAAGTGATTCTGGCTTCCCCATTGACTTTGCTTGTCAGAAGGTTGTTAAAAGGTGATCACATGACCCTGGGAGAGTGCAACCGTCATAGATATGAGTCAATTGCCAAGCATCTGAATTTTGATCGCGTGACCGTGGGGACGCTGCAACGGTCGTAAATGTGAAAAATGGTCAAAAGTTACTTTTTTCAGTGCCGCTGTACCTTCGAACGGTCACTAAATGAGCTGTTGTAAGTCAAGGACTACCTATATACTATACTAGCAAAGTTGCTAGAAAATCTGTTTTAAAATAAAACAAAATATAGTTTTGCATATGAAGTATCTATTGGGAATTGAATAATGAATGATAGAGTATAGGGCAGGGGTGTCAAACTCACAATGTCATGTGACATGTCGCGATGTATCACAACTTTTTCCCCATTGCCGGAGCTGGGGTGGGCGTGATTTTGGCATGATGCATCCGGCCCACGATGCTATAGGGGCTTTTAATGTTGAAATGCCTAGGGAAGTTATTTCTGGTGTGTAAAAATATGTACAATGTCTGTACTAAGACACTGATTCTGCTATTTTTCATTGATTCTGGTTTGTTCTTGCAGGGATGTTTTGGAAGAACCAACGGAGGAAGAACTGATTGCAAGACTTCACCAGCATCCACATATGCATCTATATAGATGACACCTAGCTGGAAGTGGCAATCCAGCCTCATCATGCCTGCATGCAGGTTTTATAGCTAAAGAGAAGATGACTCTTATTTCTTTCTAGAAAGAGTGCTAATTTGATTTTATTTTTGAATGTTGCCTACAATAGACGGTCTTTAAAGATCACTTGGGTTCATTTTAAACATATTTTTAAATTCTAATTTGACTTCCTTTTGAGTTGACATGGAGTAGATAATTATGGAGTATTAATTGCTTTTAAGAAAGGGAAATGGATCAGTGATACTGCACTTTATACTAAATGTGGTGGAAGATAAACAACTACTGTATGTCTGCCGGCCTGGTGCTAGCACTTCAGACAATACAAAAGGCAAACCTTCTACAGAGGCAAACTTCCTTTTTTAGTATTTGTTGTGTGATATGCCAGGACAGTGCCTTATTGTTGTTTCAGTGTTTCAGTAAATGTCTAAATGTTTCAAATACAGGATAAAAGTTTAAAACCTAAATGTAGGGATTCCTATAAAAAATTGTTATTTTATATGTTCTAATGCGGCAAGCTATTATAGAAAGAAGAAGAATACAACAATACAATTCCAGTTTTGGGGACTTGAATTCATGGCATTAAGATGCATTATGTTTTGTCTCCCTGCCCCTCTAATCCCCTTCCTTATCAGGATTAGCCAATCTGAGGCAATCTAGACTAAGACCAATGTGGGAATAGAATGGGTTACAACCCCTATTTCTTGTTTGAGGCTCAACTTTGCCTTGTTTTACCTTTCTGGTGAAGCCTGCTCTGTGTGTGTCCTTAGTGAAATAAGTACTGTAGAGGAGAACAGTTGAAATAATTGGCAGAGACTAGGTCTATGTCTCATACTTGGGTTCGTAGGCGAGTTTTGTAATTGTCCACATGTATTGTGGCAAATATTTTGTGAGTACTACCCAACCCATCTTGCAAGAACATCTATGACATACAGACTTTATTCAAATTGCACCCATTGGCCATAAAATTTGGGCACCTATTTCAAATAAAAATACAACATTGTTTCATGCCAGTAAAAACAAAATTATAGAAATTAAATCTTAGTCCTTTTAATCATATCAGTAGCAAATATATTTGTGTTGGCTATGTTATGATTCCATCAGGTATTATGTAAAACCTCTATCTGCGTGACTCCCTGGAATTCCCTAAGATACATTGACAGATAAAAGCAGCTCTTTATGAGGATGAATGCGATAATAAGAACAACAAATCTAATTGAGAAATCTTTAGTCTGAAGAGATGACCCACCTAGTGACGCAATTCAGTGAATTATAGAGCTCCCATTCTATTATTATTTTATTCATTCAGGGATGCTAAATAGTCTTATTCTTCTGCTTTCTGTCCAACTTCTAAATTTTTTTGTCATTGCTGAAAGGGAAATTCTTTGACATTTGATTAAATAACTATGATCATCTCATAATATTTGCTTAATTAAAAATGCATTAAAATATTAATTTTCTTCCTTAGGTGACATAGTTCTGTTTATATAATATATACAATGTTTCTCAACCTCATCACCTTGAAGATACGTGGAAATGCCTGAGTAATTCTGGAAGTTGAAGTCCACACATCTTAAAGTTGAGGTAGAAAAACACTGACATATATATAAAGGCCATATTTTACTTCACCCAATTTTCTGGCTCCACACAATATACTGAGCCATTAATTCATCAGGTAGGCTGGTTCGCATAACAGTTTGCTTCAGATATTGTGCAAGAGATTATGGACTGAGCCGTTTTTGGTATGCTCATAGAGTGCAAAATCACTGGTTTTGTACATTCCAAGAAATGTTGAGCTCAAAACAGCTCAGTTTCCAGAAGCCTCAAAACAATTTTTGAGTGCTCATTTATGAGGACATTTGTGAAGTTTTATGCTTGAAATGGTTCAAAATGAAATCTGTGGCACATACAAGGCAAAACTCTTAGTCCTCTGGAAATTGAATATTTCTCTTTTGGACCATGCTGATTTAGTCATTCCAGGGATGCTCCAGTGATTTTTTCCTAAAGTTAATTCTCTGAACTGGAATCAGTTTGTGGTTTTCCAAATATGATCCTGTCCTGTTTTATGCAGAATGCCACAAACATTCTGAAAAATGGAACATGGAACATTCTGCAAAAGTGCTGAATATTACATTTTGCAGTGGTAGAATTTTTTTATATCCCTATTAGACTATAATGTGATTGCTAATTTTTAGTTTATTATGTCCTACAAACACAGATCAGTTTTGTATTTTTGACCTAAATAAAAGAGGAGGGAATAGTTAAAAAGTAGCTGTATTAATCTCTAAGGATTTCTTTCTCCCAAGTAATTTTTCCTTTAAAATGCAAAGGTGGTTTTGGATTTGCAGAGAATGTGCCAATGTATCTAGATGGATTTTGTTTCTTTTGAGAAATGTTAAATTGAGACCAAATATAGCAGCTCCTGCTAGATATTTTTTTAAAAAAGATTTAGTTATTCTCTACTTGCCTTAATTAAGAATTAATTAATAATAAGATAAGTAAATATTAAAGTAGAAAGACAATGTGTTCCATGTCACACAGAGTATGGAAGCTGAGAGACTGGTATACCACCCTTGCATCTAGGAAAATATTTATGCATTATAAAAATAAAAACATTAATTTAACAGTTATTATTGATCAATAGGTATTTCATTTGCCATGATCTGGGTTTCTGATGTGCATTCCTTTGGATAGCATGAGGTTTATTTTCTTCATCGATAAAACTCCTATTTTCAAAAGAAAATCCTTTCTTAACTGTATTACATACGGATTGCATTTTGAATTATCCTTCCTTAAAAATTCTTTTACACAAAGAAAGTTAAGGAAGAGTAACTATGCTGTAGCTTTTCTTTGAAATATTAAATCTGTTTTATGCTTCCATCCTTCTGAGGTCGGTAAAATGAGGACCCAGATTGTTGGGGGCAATATGCTGACTCTATAAACCGCTTAGAGGGGGCTGGAAAGCATTGTGAAGCGGTATATAAGTCTGAGTGCTATTGCTATTTATATCTAAAGAACGTTTGGCATTCTTTTAAGCCCAGAATTTTCATAGCTTACTTTAAGGATGAGGACCTTTTGATATTCCATCTGATGCTGATGGTAGCATCTTTCATTATTGGCTGTATTTCTAAGGCCATTGAAGCAAGAGGACAACATTCCTCTGTCCCTGGCTTGTTTTGGTTTGATTTATTTTTTGGTCATCAGTAACAACTATTATGAAGAACATGATTCTTTATGTAACATTTCGTTAATTTTAAGCTTAAGAAAAATGAGCATTTTTCTGTACTCAGGACAGCAGGTATACCGTAACTTCCAAACATTCTTCATGCTACTTTTTTCTTCTAGTGGTGCAATTTGGGCAATTCAGTGTTCTAGCTTTACCAGTGCAATATAATTTTGAATTTCTCATGCTCTGAGAACATACGAAGAAACCACTAAAGTTGTTTGCATATTGTGAAGTTTTATGTATTAACTTAAAAAAAAGGAAATTGTAAAATGTAATCTATGTGAGTCCTTTTTTAAGAGAACAGATGTTAGCGTATGTAATTAAAATATTTTTGAAACAGTTGGAGTTTTATAAATTATTTTGTGTTTGTACTAGCATTAAATCTGAAGTCCCAAATCTCAAGCATTTTGGCTTTCTTCATGCATAATGATAATGATTGCCCTTTTGCTGTTAGCTCTCAAAAAGATTTAGAGCAGGGGAGTCCAAATTTGGCAAGGTTAAGACTTGTGGACTTATGTTCCCAGAATTCTGGGAGCTGAAATCCATAAGCCCTAAAGTTGACACAGTTAGAACATCCCTGGTTTAGAGTAAAACTGCAAATACGTAAATCAGATTGATAACAGCATCATAACATCAATAGCATCAGATATTGCACAGTTTCTACAGATTAGTTTTTAATGAAAAATCATCCACTACATGGTATAGTACAATGGAGGTATTGCCCCCATATTGCCTGAGTTGTTGCTGTATATAAACTCAGTGTTATACACACACAGTTTTCTGTTATCTTGCAATTATTAGAGAGATGGTACCTGGCTCATTTCCTCTCCTTCTTCCCCACTTTTTAGATTTAAAACAATCCTGTTGGGTAGGTTGAGCAGAAATGACATTTGGGTCTAATCATTGTCTTAAAAAGGAATGTATGATTCTTCCAGGCCTGAAGCCTGCAGGGACTGAGGCTTGATGCTTTCAAGAAACTTGTATAAGTGTTTAGAGTATTATTTGGGGTTATTTCTTAATTTGCAAATTTTGTCTTTGGGTATATTTTCTTAGAAATGTTTTGTCTTCATTTAACTGAATTTTCTAAATATAGGCAGTCCTCATATGTCTACAAGCTGTACACCTTTCTGAGGGAGTTTACGTGAAAATAAGAAGGGCACCTTCCAAATATACTTTTAGGCCCAACTATTTCTGAATCAGACTTTTTATTAGGAATGCACTATTCTTCTACCTCCTTTGGAAAGCATTTCATGGTGATAATAGCATCATAGAAATGTTGGTGTCTTTTATAAATAACAAACTGCAAAAATGGAAGATGGGGAAATGTTGCTGTTCTTGCTGTTGATGTCAGATCTATAGGGGTGATTCATTTTGTAAACCATTTTTGATGCTGAATATAAAAAGTGGCTGAAGATATGTTTTCATCTTGAGAGAAAAATACCAGGCACTTTCCATTTTATACCATGCTCTCTCTTGCTATTCAGTACATGAGGCAGTTGAAGTAATTTGAGTGACTGAAACAAGCAATAAAGTAGCTATCATTAAAGAACTGGAGATCGGGGGTGGGGTGGGGGTGGGGAGAAGAAAGCATCTTGTCTAACAATGGCATAGAAAATGGAGGCCACATAGTTAAAATCTTTAGATCAACCATATCCATGATGCGTCAAATCCAATATTGGCAATATAATTATTTTTGCTTGGGAACATATTTTAGGCATATTACTTCTTTCAAAGATGGCCAGTTTTGTTCTTGAGTTATAGCTTCCTTCCTGATAATGGTGACAAATGATGGAGCCCAAAGCATAGCGGTATCTGGGAAATCAATACATTGCTTCTCCCTGCTTTAAACAGATACAGTAATCTTCAGAGACTTTTGCCAACCAGGTCAAGGATAAGTGAAAAGTAATTTCCCCCCTATTTTAAATATACTCATCTGATTGCACAATGAGCCGCAATATGTGCATATATAAGCAGGCACATTGCTCCATCCTTCTTAGTTACACCCACCCACCCACAGTTTTGTTTATTACAGGACAGGGGTCTACTGGATGGGTCTTATATAAGTAGTATACTATTTTTTATAATGTATACAATGTTAAAATACTGGGATGATGTATGTGAATGGAAAGTTTAAACATTTAAAGGTAATTAAATTTGAGAGAATTATGACTGAGAAGAGTGATTTGAATACCGAGGGGAAAATAAGCTTAAATAAGAATTTTGAAAACAGGACATATAGTGACTCAATAAGATGACTTTTATAAATATAGTTGAAATATAAACGGCTCAGAAAAGATGTTATATGTGGATGTTATAGGATATATAAGTAGTATGGTATCTTTATAATATATGAAATATGAAAATATTGGGATGGGGTATGTAAATGAAAAGTTTGGATTTTTTAGGTAATTAATTTTGAGAAAACTATGATTGGTTTGAATACTGAGGGGAAATTAAGTTTAAATAGGAATTTTGAAAACAGGACACGTAGTGACCTAACAAGATGACTTTTACAAATACAATTGAAACATAAGTTAATTAGAAAAAATGTTATATATGGATGTTATTGTTATCTGAACAAACACAAAAATGTTTATATCCAACCTTGTATGTATTGAAAATATTATATTTATTAATGTTGACAAAAGAGAATAACATTGGAAGAAGGGAAGATCAAGGAAACATAATATTAATTAATATCTTGATCATGGAATTATAGAAAATAATTATTATTGATTGTTTTTTCAAATATATGAACCCAGACAACACGCTGTTTACTAAGCACTGAAGATTGTTATTGCAAAAAATCAATAAAATACATTTTAAAAAATAAATAAATAAAACTCCAGAGACTAAACACAAATGCATTTTCATATATGGATGCTTAATAAGTGACTTTATGGCAGGAGGTACTGTATCTCAGCCCAACTATTTGCGAGGTTGTTGCAGGAAAAAGTGGTGAAAAGGCTGTTCCAGTTGGGTTTATGTTAAGGTATAAAGTGGTTTGTTTGTTTCTGGTTTTTGATGTTATGTGAACCTAGATTTTCTAGAAAGATCATGGCTTACAAATTAGTATATAGTATTGCATAAACCTGGGTAATTGTGAACTGGCTTAGTGTGATCTGTACACATATAATTTATATGCCACATTGAATTCCTGAAAGAAAGACCAGGTTATAAATCCAACATGAATTAATTTTAGAAAGCTAATGCAAGAAGCCTAAGAACATTATATCCATGCAACTGATGAATAATTACTGTAATCTAATCTGAAAAAGGGAGAGAGTGGTAAAGCTATTTAGGAGAGGAGACTAAATGGTTTGACTTTCCAAATGAGAGATGTCTTTTGTTGAGCATGAATGAAAAATCACTTTTTCTTGGTCAGTTGGAAAGCTCAGCTAGATGGCCTCCTAATCCACACTGTTCTGATCCTAAAATGTATGATGTGAGATTTATCGTGCAGAATTGGATTCTGGCAGCTTAGGTTGCAGTTCTCCCCAGCTGAGGAGTGTGGTTTTGTTCCACCAAGGATTGTGATGCAAATCTGCAATACTATAGTGTTGAACTGTCACAGGCTTGGGTCGTGTCAATATGGCGATCATTACAATAATGATCTTATTAAGGTGAGCTGGAGAGCCTGTCTGACCTGTATTATTTTACTCCGCTACATCTCCTTTCTGCATTTTGGGTTGAACTGGTTCCAGCCCTAATGTGCTGCTGAGCTGTTGCCAGTGTGCTTTTTATTAAGCAATAGTCTTAGAAAGTAAAACTTGAGTCTTTAATGTGGCCTCTCCTACTTGTTTTAATACTGGTGAGAATAATCTTATATTTCACCAAAACTATGTGTATTTAGTTTCTGGCTTCCTGGATAATTGAGGGTTCCTATTAAGAAGACGTGAACAATTCTTGCTATAGAAAAACTGCTGGATAGGCCTCCTCTGTTTGGAATTAAAGGTGAAGGTGTTAAAGCCAGACAATAGCATTCAGATCAAAGTAGCCAGCAGAAGGGGGCCACAAGAAGCGCAGATTGTCCCATTGCATCACAAAAGGTGCCAACCCTCTTTCTCTGTAATTGAATTTCATGAAAGAAGCAAGGCTATTCTTTCTGAGTGTAATTTAACCAGCCCCCTGGCTGGATGGGCAAGGAAAGCACCTGCTTTGTTTCCTTGAGGTGTGGGCAACCGACCCTCCTATCCTAATGGGGGGTGGTTAACTCATAACTCCAATTTGTGGAGGCAGCAGCAACACCTGTTGGTCAACCCAGATGATAACCTCATTCATGGCCCAATATTAAGCACATTTTGAATTCTGAGGACTTTTCCATGAAGATTGTACGTTCACAAATCTTGTAAAATGAGGTGCTCCTTCTCAGTGCCACCAATCCAAACCCCTTCATTTTGCCCACTGTTTCACTTTGACAGAAATGTCTCCTGGGCATGTGCAAATGTGAAAGGCCAAGAAAGTGACGGTGGCTAGAAGTAGGAATACTGCTTCATTTGCCAGAATCGTATCAGAGATACATAATATTGGAGAGAAGTCTCCTTCATAGTTTCATGTAGAGCTAGGTCTTATGAAAAATTTGGACAATCTTATTCACAAAGATTGTCCAAATCATGTAATGTATATATTTCACTAGGCCAAGAGCAATGATACTTGGGAGTATCTAAAAGATTTCTGCTAAGATCAAATGTTTTAAGATGTAACCAAAATATTACTATATCACTCCCTTGGGTTTTATTCCCCTTAAATCAAGTCATAGATAGCTCTCAGAAAAGTGTTTTGCTTATATGAGTGCCTTGATCCATTCCTTTTATATGTGCTTTTCTTAAATTCAACCAGAAATGCACAATTAATAGAATTGTCACCAAGCATATTCACTGTATTGTCAAAAGCTGTGGTCTGAATGGGATACACCAATATTTTGATTTGTCACGGACAGAACAAATAATTATTGGCTTACTTATAAAAAAGTAAGAATATTTTTTCAGACTTGCTCCATAACAAGTTTTAACAAAGCATTGAATGCTACAAAATGCATTGATGAACTAGCAATTCAACTTCTTGAGTATCTAAGATTACATTTAAAGTAAAATTTAAGCTATGAAAGTATATTTGAAAATATTGATAATACTGTCCCGAAGTCATGTACCCAATTCTTTCTACCTATTATCCTCTTTATAAATTTCCATGCAGGTAGAATACAGATAATTCTGTCATGGTATTTTTAAAATTTAAATAGTTTTAACTGTAACTCTATGTTCCACCAGATGTCCAAGTATGGTGAGATCATAGGATTTTTTTCATCTCATATTTGAGAATAGAGAGAAATATAATTTCAGAAGACCTTTTGTGCAATATATATATATTAGTGTTGAAATTCTACAGTCACAGAATTTAGCAAAAAAGGCATTCTGAAATTTCTCCTTGTACTTTAGATCAACAAGAACCAAAGTTCTGTTTTGTGAGAGAAATTCTGAGCAAACTTTGGTGGAAGGGAAATTGGGAGGAGGGGGAAAAAATAAAATAAATATAAGTAGGCAATGGCAGTCTGCACTTGAACAAAACTGAAACATGTTTTAGAAGAGAGAGATTTTTAGCTATCTCCAAATAGGTTGAACGCACAGTGTATTGATTGTTTATTTTTTTGGTGAAAGGAAAAAAGATGGTAAAAATGCCCAAATTGTGGAATCCAACCAGAGAGATGTTAGCACCACATTTTGAGAAATTTTGGAGCATGTTCTTTATAGTTTATGGTCTGAATGGAAAGTGCACATTTTATCTATCTGCTAAAGGTAATACAGTACATCACTTGGTCGCTAGATGGCACTGGATTTTAGTTATATCTAGATGAAGTTGGACCTTTACTGCTTTGCTGTCAGTTTTAGAAGGACAATAATCTTGTCTGATTTCCATATTGTTGTTTCTCCTGGAGCTTCCATGACAGCTAGTGCTACCTGTCAGGAGCCAAGAATCAGCTCTTGCTTCTAAGCTATTTTCAAGGACAGCCCTAGTCAGAGTGCATTGCAATAATCTGGTTATAAGATTTTTTAAAGATAATGCATTCTTCAAGTCTAGTTCAACTTTAGGTGGACATAATCTGTGTCATATTCTTGGAAACAATGCAGAGATGTTTTGCCACTGCATTTTTCCAGAATGTTTTTTTTTTTTAATTTTCCAGTGTAGAACTCTTAGACCTAGACAGATGCATCAGGATTAGCAGGCAACCATTAAGGAGCAGAGGATTGCTGCATTTCACAGCTGTTTTCTACTGGCCAACTAGAGTGTGGCAGTCTATATTTGGTAGCCTTAGCCTACAGCCATGCTTCTGGAAGTTTCCCATCCAAATACTGTACATCAAAGCATTACCTTATCCAAACATAGTCAAGTGCTTCCAGTTGCTGAGGCCACAGGATTACAGGACATGGATACCTGAAGCCTGGTTATTCCAGTCCTGGAAATTTCATAGCTGACACATTAGCTATTCCTCATTAACACTTAATTAATTGGATTATGGATGATGTTACTTGTACAAAGCTAAGAGGAGAACTTCCTGATTATACTGTATCTATTCTCCTTTTGTGGACTTGCTCAGAGTACCATAACTACAATCCATTGAATGCAGTTACAGACTTCCATCAAAACTTCCAGATCAGTTCAAAAAGACCGGGAATCGAGGGATTGTGGGTAAACATGTACCCCCCCATTCTGTTTTATTACTACATTTGCTGACTGATGAAGACAGCTAGGGCGACCGGCTGAAGTGGAGAGAGTGTGGTTTAATTCAGGCTCTTGTGATTCACCTCATGTGAACCAAGGATGCCCTTGCTCAAACCTTCATCTCTTAATCTCTACCTTTGCAAGGTGTTTTATCAGGTGCTTCATATCCAGTGAAGGACTTTACACTCCTGGATTTTATATCCCCAAGGCTTTACTGGGTTCGACTTCTGGAAGGCAGGGCTTCCATTCTCCATAAGCTTTGTACTTTGCCGCACAGTATTATTATTGTTTCCTCTATTTTGAATGGGTGCCACAACAACGTCGCTGTGCAAATATAATTATCAGGAAGGTTGTATAAGTCCACACAATAGAAAGAACGCCATATATTTCCTTACAGTCACCTAGTTCAAGCCAGTTATCATCAAACATATGATACAACAGGTGCAGGTTTTACCTTCCTATATTCCAAACGTGTCACCACCATAAAAAAGTCACACAGTTTGGGCAGTGTTTTGCAAGGGTATGAAGCAAGTTGTTCCTATACTTGGCCAGGGTTTTTACTATTCCAGTATATTGTTGGCATAGTCAGATCCCTAATTACTATTCCATTTAAATACTTTAAAAGTGCTGTGCAAATCAAAATTTAATTGTAGTGCTTCCGTGCAGCAAAATTAAAAAACAACAAACACAACCACCCTTGCAACACAAGTATTTCTGCTCTTAGGCTATAGACCAGAAAGAACATAGAGAGACTTTGCCTTAATTTATATAATTGGCTTGCTGTCTTGCTGCCACGTGTATATGGATAATTCATACATTTCTTCGCATCAGATCCTTTTTAGAGTACTGACTGAATAGGAAGAAAACACACTGAAATATAATGCTAAACCAATCTGGGGGTAAAATAAATAATCTGCCCAGGGATGTTCAAGTATATGTATCTGAGACATCTATATCCGAGAAACTTTCTCAGTTTTAATTCACATTTTTATAGTCACTAGATGGCATCCATGCGGGTTGTACTTTTGAAGGCAAATTGTCAGTTGTTTGGATAATCAGATATATAGACAGTACTATGAGAAATGTGCCAACAAAATTGAATGTTTTCTTTTATATAATCTGCAGTTGTTATTTTATCATTATTTAATTATAAAATTTCTACTTTTCATTATTTAATTTCCTCTTCATTTCTAAGAGAATCCTATAATATATAACATTATAGCTGAAAAAAACCCCTCAGCTCCTCCAATATGATTTAAATGGATTGATTGACTAATCAAAATGCAGACTATTAAAATGGCTAACTTTATAAAAGGTTGGAAAGAAAAACAATTGGAACATTTAAAGAAGAGGGTTATTCTATTTAAACAATAGCAAATTAGTTTACAGAAGAGGGGTGTTTTACTTCCTTCATCCTAAAATCTGAAAGTTCCCACTATTATACATCTGTTTTATCAAATGCAATTTCAGTTTATTTAAGTTGTGAAAATATGCACACATACCTATACATATGGACCATTATAAATTTGGATGCCATACTTGTAACTGAACAAGTACCATCAATATCAATTTCATTTTCCAGATGAGAATATAATTTGTTTTATTATTTATACTGAAAAAAATAAACACAGAGCTTAGGGCAAATGAAGTCATGATTTCCATCAGGAAACTGGAACGAGGCAGGAAGGGGGTGGGAGATTAGCCTTTCCTCTTTCTGTGTAGGAGCCCTGATTAAAATAAAAGTCCCCTTCTTGACTGTTCCTCAGAACATCCCATCTTCAAGTCCTAGTTACTATGACTCTCAAAGATTTAAAAAGCCGGGTGTTCCAAGTCCAGAATTAACATCTCAGCCACTTAATAGTTAGACTTGTAAAGTTTATAGTTGGCATTATTCACCCTGTTGTCACTTGTCCTTGGCATGGCCCTTTGTCATTTCCGTCTACAAGATGTCACTCGTTACTTCACTATAACGTTGCCAGTTTTGCTGAGACAAAGCAAGGAGAATTCTGAACAGGTCAGTCTTTGTGAAGAAACACAACCTTTTTCAAATAAAAGCAAGGAAAGACTTATTTCTATCTGGCCCAGACACAATCTGCAAAAGTGGTGGTAGAGAAATCAATGCTTTCATCCACTATGAAGTATAACAACAGCTGTGTTCAGAAGGTTTGCTGTGGTTAGCTGGCATTATCGTCTTTGCAAAGCAAGTACATTGTAAACCGGTAAAAATTAACTGCCAGAGTACAATGCTGTTTTTGTGACTTTGGAATTCAGATAAAGCTCTGCTTCTCTTGGCAGGCTGATGAAAAGAACAGAATATTTGCATACAGGTGAGGTGAGGCTGAAGCTCAAGTCCCTTGCCAGGTATGCAAAGGGCCTCCAGCTGTGAGTGCACTCTTTTAATTAAATTGGAGAGATATTGACCTGAGCAGTGGCAGAAGTGAGAGGCCAGCTTTGGAAAAGGCAATACCAACAAAAATCATTGGATGGCAGCAAATCATTTGATACTTACCAGCATCTAGGCTCCACATGGTGACTTCTCGGGCCTGTCAATCAATAAGCTGGAGATGGCAGATCTGAAGTTACTTCCAAGTTTGTAAACTGGCTCAAAACTCCGACATACATTCCAAACAGGAGGAATTCTGAACCAGTAGGTGCCAAATATGGCCATAAACAGCCTCTATTAAATAACAATTTGAGTCTTTCAACCACCCTAAGCCTTCAGATGGAAAGCTGCCATCTTCTTGCCCTCTCCTGCATCTGGCCACTTTTATGTAAGAGCATTCTTATGTGCTGTAAATTATCCAAAATTATTCCCTAACTTTAGCAGCTCTTTTGATACTTGCTTAGAGATAGGATTTCTAGCAATGGATAATATTAAAGCAACCAAGATGACTGGAATCAAAGGAAGAAAGTAATTTTTTTGCTTACCTTAGTTTACTATGACATCAGGATCAATGGTAAAGCTACCAATTCGAACCGTGGTGGCACAATATTGCCAGCAGTTTGATCCTGACTGGCTCAAGGTTGACTCAGCCGTCTATCCTTCCGAGATCAGTTAAATGAAGAAACAGATTGTTGGGGGGCAATATGCTGACTCTATAAACCACTTAGAGAGGGCTGTGAAGCATTATGAAATGGTATATAAATCTAAGTGCTATTGCTATTCCTACCCACTAGATGGCAGCAAAGAAATAAAGTTGAATCTTTTGGTGCCACCTAATGGACTTTAAGTTTTTTGCAGCCTGTCAATGATTTCAAAAGACAGGTGCAGGTAGTTTTCAGCTTACAATTGTTTCTTTAATTAATTAAGATATTTTATCCCACCTTTATTATTTTTATACAAGTTTAATAATGATTTGAAGATACAACAGCCTCAGAAAAAAATGACTTACATCCCATTCTTGAAGTTATGACCACCACACCACACCTGTAGTTATATGATTACAATGTGGGTGCTTGGCAGTGGCTTGCATTTACAAAGGTTGCATCTTGTCATCATGTGATCATGATTTGCAACCTTCCCAGCCAGCTTCTGAGAAGTAAAGTCAATGGGAGAAGCTGGATTCGCATAATGACCAAGTAATTTGCTTAATGGCTTTGGTAAAACTTGTCATAAAATCAGGCCCAGTAATATGATGATTCATGTAATCACTGCATCATTTAGCAACCAAAATTCTGTAAGTTAAGGACTGCCTGTAACATAAGAGAAGGCTTAACAGCAGAATGGTTCCTTGTTGGAACAGGAAAATAAGACCTAGATCAGATAATGGCTGGAAAATCCCTACTTGAATTCCTGTGAGCCACTGCCTTAGTGTACTTGTGAGGAATGAGGAATGAGAAATCTTTAGGGCTGAAAAGTTTAGAAAACCACTCCAGGTCAGTGAAGTATCACCAAAACCTCTCTATGCTCTCATTAAGTGTTGGTCCAAATTTTTGCAGTTCCCAAACTTACATTCTCCTGATGTTGCTGAATTACAACTCCTAGCATTATTCACAACTGGCTGTGCTATCTGGGATTGCTGGGGTTTGAAGTCCAGCATGTTTTGAGTCCCAAAAGCTTTTCTATTCTTCCAGTTCCATTCTGAGCTAGAAGGATTAAGAAAACAGATGTCTATGTTTTCAACTGGGTATTTCTAGTTATTATACAATGTGTATGATTTTTAGGCATCCTTTTTCAAGTCGAAAGGCAGACAAACTCTGCTTGAGGAGTTGATACATGAAGAAGTGCAAGATTAGGCATGGAATAGTTTAGATAAGGCAGACTCAGAGAGTATTATTCCATTTCTGAATTTTTTTAAGCCAACATCAGAACAAGTATGTACATATTTCTGAAACTGTAGTTCAAATAGGTATCAAGAAAATGCCAGAAATAACTGAAGACTGATTATCCCCCATATATTGACTATCAACTGACCTAATGTTCCCTCCTCAAACCCAACCGAAATTCCCAAATGCCAAAGCAAAAAAACTTACCTGCTTTCCCTAGAGAAATGAAAAAAGAAGATTGGATGTTATACTTTGGCACCAAATGTCATTGGTTTAGGCTTTGGCAATGGGAAGCTCATGGAAATTTCCAAGCTTCATCTGTGAACATTCTCCTTTCTAAGCTGTTCTTTGATTGATGCGGTTTCATGTGAAGTCAGAGACAGCCAGGCGGTGTGTGTGAAAGATTCTTCCATGCATAAAAAGGCATAAAATTATATTCGTTGCTTTTTTTAAAAAAAAAATGGCTAGACTCATTAATAAATGACATCTTCTCAGACTATTTACTGGTCCACAGGATCTTTTTTAGTTGATTTCTTCTTTTTGCAAATGTAATAACAACTGAAAATATAATAATTAAGTGTACAGGTGATTCCTTGTGGAATATAGATTGAAGTCATCAGGGAACATGAAGAAATGATGTAGAGTAATGGTTCAAGAACTTAAAATACAAATTAAAAAGGTCTCTGGTTCAAGTTTTATTTCTGTTTTTGATGAGCCAATCTCTCTCCACCTAAGCCTCCTCATTACCATTATTAACTTTATAGGGTTATTTTATGAAACAGAATGGAGTCCTTCAAACATTTCAAAAGGTGTGGTTGTTACTAATGATTTTGGTTTAAGTTCCCTTGAGTCATGGAAGCTGAAGGAGTGATTTCAAGTTAACATTATCCCTCAGCCCAGCCTTTCTCGCTGGGTAAAACATGAAGGATGAAGTGCCATGTTTACTACCCCAAATGCCTGAAAAAGAAGTGGGAGATGTGTCTAAGAAATAAAATAAATAAGCTCCAAGGTTTTCCTAAGGCAAATACATATGTATTCATGAATATGATTCCATACAAAGGAACTAAGATCACATAGTTTTTGATCTTATAATTCATTATAATCTCTCTAGTTAAAGTAGATTACTAACTAGACCTTTTCACAGTCTACTTAATCACTTCTTAAATCATTTGGAAACCTCAGGTAATACAGGAGCATGCTTGAATTTCAAGATTCGGGGCACACAAGAGCTCATTCTCTAGTTAAAATCTTCTGACTAGCATTCAGGTAAAACAGGATGGTAGGGAACACCGGATTTATTCTACAGATTGAGGACAGGACATAGGTTTAGAATGACATATTTTTTTCATCTAGTCAACAAAGTTGATTAACTTTAACAACATTGCCTCTAATATTTCATTATAATCTTATTTTAAGGAAATGTTTGCACATTAAGCATTTTTCCCACAGCGCTGAAACAATGTGCCGTTCCTTGCCAAATATCACATTCACACATACCCTCTTTATTTCTGCAGCTTGAAGGTAATGTTTGGAAGTTTTCCATTACCCAGCTGCCAACTTACCATCATAGATTATAATCAGGATTGATTTGATTGAAGCATCTGAGGCACTGAAAGGCATGTTCCTGGCTCTCTCTCTAATTTTAGTTGTTGCCCAGATCTTAGTGCCAAAATAGTTCTTGCCCAACACATTTTGAGGGAGCACATGTTATCTTTTTTAAAGGAAAAGGGGATATATATTACCATATATATGAGTACATATAGAAGAATGTGTAGCATGGACCTCCAATTAATTGGAAATCTTCCACTTTCCATAAAGCATTCTCCACAGGAAACACACATGTAAATAAGAACAATGTGCTTATGGAGAAAAAAACTTCAAGTATTGTTTAAGCCTGGATTGGAGCTGTCAAGATTTTGATACAACCATTTTTTCTGCACTTGTCAAGGCAGGTGGTAAGGATATGGCCAAGGGATGTAAGCCATGTTTGTCACTAGGCCAACATCAACTTCAAATGGAACTTCAATACTCAATAGACAAAGTCAGTTTTCTGGCTGAGTTCCCATTCTGTGAATGCAATCACCTTGGTTTTCAACTAGAATTATCATGCTTTTTTATTCAATTCTATTTATGGGGTGCATGTCCATATTGTTGTTCATGTTGTGCATGTGTGTGAAAGCATTATAAGCCCATGTAATCCTCCCATTTTTTTCCCTCTGCCTCTTCCATATTTTTTCTTTAGGGTATTAAGAAGAGAAAGAGCTGAAATTTGCTCATGGACAGAATGTCTAGGAAAATGTGCTTTCCTCCCCTCTAGGTACGTACATTGCCTAGAATGTACCTAGAAGTATAGAGTAGGAGACGTTTCCCTTGGGAAAAATAGATCACAAATCATCATGGAGAAAATCTGCACATAATTGATTGATCAATCAATCAATCAATCAAAACTTTGGAAGACGTGACATAAAATCTAACCCCCAAATCCATATGGGATCTGTGGCCAGAACCTACTAGAATGGTTATTCAGCTTCTAAAGAACTTTAACAAAAGGGAACTTGCCATTTTATGCGGCATCCTATTCCACTGAGTGACAACTATCAGGAAATCCTTCCAATTTATCAAGATTCTTTGATAATTACTTCTCCTATTCAACTCTGTGTAATTTGAAAATCTGATAAACATTCTCTCTACCTTCTCATCCAGACTGAGTATTGAAGCTTGTCCTCTAATTTGGTGTAGAAGCACTGAGGGTACATTTAATAAGACCCATGGTGGTCCAGTGGTTAGAATGCAATATTGCAGGCTAACTCTGCTGACTGTCAGCAGTTTGAGTCTCACTGGCTCAAGTTTGACTCAGCCTTACATCCTTCCGAGGTTGGTAAAATGAGGAGCCAGATGGTTGGGGAAAACATGCTGACTTTGTAAACTGTTTAGAGAAGGCTATGAAGCGGTATATAAGTCTAAGTGCTATTGCTGTTGCTAATAGTCATGTCATCCAGGCACCCTTACTGCCCTTACTAGTCAAAATGGCTAGTCAAATGGGTCATTTGACAATGTTTTATTTACTATTAAGCAATATGTTGTGAAATATCTTCTGTACTGCAAGTTTGATTAGCTCAATTAAATAAAAGAAGATAAAGCAGACAAAATTACAAAAGCCCTTCTATAAAATGGACCAGATTAGATTATTTGATTAAATCTCATTGTGAAACTAACGAGATGTTACCAGTATGGGGGGGGGGGGAAGAGGGTGATTTTACCCTTTTGGTAAATCCCTTTTCCCAAAGGCTTTCCTTTAAAAAGCATAGAATAATAAAATTTAACTTCTTAACAGAAGTTAGTCTTTCTGCTGAAAAGTTCTTAGCCCTTCTACCAAGGACCTCCCTGTTTTGCCCAGCTCTAGAAATATAGAAAAGAAAACCCCCCACAGTGATTTGATTTTTCCTTCACTTAAATATAAACTTCATCCCAAAACATAATGGATAGCTAGGTAATCATGCAGTATTATCTATAAGGAAGAATTTACCAGGAAAATATCTAATAATCTCTCAAGGTGTAGATACAACTTTATAAACAAGCAAATAAAAGCTCTGCCAAGCATGGTTCTTTCCAAAGTTTCCTCACCTATCTTGCTGAACACTTTCCCTTTTTGGAACAGAGAAAGTTACAAGGAAATCAGTTAGCTTTGGCTTGGTCTTAAGTTACAGGGAGATCATTAGACAAAATGGAGGTATTGGGAAATTGGGAGGAATATGGAATTCCTGATCTTAGGAGAAACTAAAACTGAGTTCAGTCTAGTCCAAACTTCCAAGGAAGTCAATTTTAATATATTCAGAACAACAACAAAGAGGGTTCCGTGGGTGTAGAGATTAATGGGAAAAGGAGCACTGGTGGAAGAGAGATCCATCTGAATGAGAAAAAGTGAATGAAAGTGCAATAATAATTTCAGTTTGCATAGAAAGGAAGACAGCAGAAGAAGCTGAAGCAGAAAATATGACATCAGATTAGTAAACTGACCTCTTCCCAACTACACTTTTCCAGGGACTGACCCACAAAATAGGCGTAAAGGAATGTTGATTCAGACACTAAGGAGATACCAGAAGCAAGGACCTGGATAGATCACAGAACAAAGCTGCACTCTCAGAGATATTTTCTTAAAGCCCTTGGTTTAACTCAGGAAAGCCACTGTATTACTTCACTCTTCACACCTACCTAACACAGAGATTAATATGCCTGAGCCATCTCCCAATCAATTAATTGCTGTACTAATTAAGCATATAGTAGAATTTGCATACACTGATAAAGAGAAGTTGCACCCTCTATTTTTAGGCTTTTATTTTATCTCTAAAATAAAGCCTCTAAAAGCTCGATAAACCAATCTCTACCACTATAAGCCAATCTGTGCTTCAATGGAAATTGCCTGTTGGTCTCTGGTTCTAAATGTGAATGCACTTTGTAATTCCAGCATTCCACCCTAAAATGCAAATATCTCTGCATTTTACAAATTAAAGTTAATTTTAGAAATTAAAATGAAACATTTATATTTTACAAATTAAAATTAATTTTACAAATTAAAATGAAACATTTATATTTTACAAATTAAAATTAATTTTACAAATTAAAATGAAACATTTATATTTTACAAATTAAAATTAATTTTACAAATACCCTTGCCCATTACAAATTCCTTGTATGTCCAATCATACTTGGGCAATAAAGAATATTCCTATTCCTATTTTTACATATTGCCGTAGCTGGTTAAACAAGCAAGTGCCTTATTGTATCATTCAACAACACAATCTGTTTTTATTGCTTTATTATTCTTGCTTTTAAAATTATAAGCCACCCAGAGTCTCGTGGAATTGGGCAGACTCTTAAGTTGGATGCTTCTATGCATGTATGTACAAGTAGTCCTCAATACAGAATTATAATGGAACCTGCCCATTACAGTCATAGTTATTTATTATTGTATTTATATCACATCTTTATTATTTCTTATAAATACTTCAAGGCAGTGAACAGATCCTATACTCCTTCTTCCTATTTTCCCCACAACAACCCTGCAAGGTGAGTCAGGCTGAGAGAAAGTGACCAAGGTCACTCAGCTGGCTTTCATGGCTAAAGAGGATTAGAACTCATGGTCTCCCGTTTTCTAGCCTGGTGCCTTAACCACTAGATTATAGGTCATAATGGATGTAAAATGAGTGGGTCACAAGATTGAGCCAATTTTATAACCCTTTTTGTGACATCATTAAGCAAATCCCCCATAGTCGCTAAGTGAATCTGCAGTTGTTAAGCGAATGCCACTGTTACTAAGTGAACCAGTGGTTTGTTATGGGTGCAATTTTGCTGAAAATTGAAAGTGCCGGTTTTCAGCAAAATTGTCACAAAATGTGGTCGTGGGACCGTGGGACATCTGCAAATGGCTGTAAACGCAGCCATGTTGCAGAGTGCCTGGAGTTTGGTCAGGCCTGACTATCAGAACTTCGGATGGTCAGGCCTGACCAAACTCCAGGCACCTGGCAACAGTCATTAAGCAAAATTTGAATACTGCCTGTATGTGTATAAACAAACAAGTGTACAAATGTTGTGTGAGAAACCCACAGGTGGTTTTTCAGGAGGCAACTGGACTTTCTTGTTTTTCTTTGAAGATGTTCAAAGAAACAAGAAAGTCCAGTTGCCATCTTTGGGACAACCATGACCTGGATGACTGAGAATCTCCATAGACATTTAACTGTGCACTTTGAATGGTGAGGGAGTATGAACAGATTTCCAGAGAACATTGCAGACTACAGGAACCATTTGCGCTTCAGTTTGAGATGCAGACAACACAAACTCATCCCCAACAGCCTGCGCCTGTCTTCAACAGTGAAGGGACACAGGGCAGAAGACATCTTGCAGCCAAGAAGGCTCCACACACATTTGCACTACTCAGGAGACCCTAATGACACAGGTAAACCTTCAAATGGCTTCAACGACTCTCTAAAAGAATGCAAATGATCAACTGTCTGCAAGGAATATAAATCCTTCCATTCCCCACCGTCTAGTCAGAGCTTCTTGGATGAGAAGCGAAATGTCTTCAAAGAAAAACAAAGTCCAGTTGCCTCCTGAAAAAGCACTTTTCGGACAACCATGACCTGGATGACTGAGAATCTCCATAGACGTTATGTGAGAAAGATATTTGGAGAAGCAAAAGATGCATTCCGGTTAATTGAGACCTATCAATCATTTTATCAGATGCTTTAAAGAACACACAGTACTATACCAGCTTATCACACCTTGATCTCAATGTTCTCATTTGAACCTGATGCAGTGTGTCTTATAGGCCAGCCCAACAGTTATATCCAGTAATGTGAAGGAACCTGATGCATGTTCATCCGTGGTATGTTTTCTTCAGATGGTGGTAAACAGATAATGCAGAGATGCCAGTTCAACAAGGCACCACTCTCCCTGTCCCTTCATATATTCATTGAATGAATTTTAATGTCTCCTTCTGCCATATGAATTAGTTGACTCAAACAGCAGTTAGTTGATGTGAGTGTTGTCTGTGTGTGGTGGAGTGATGACAACAAGGATTGTTATATTCATGTTTATGTAGTCTGCAGAAGAGCTAGATAAATCTGTAGGGGGTCAAGATTTGATGGAAAACAGAGTGATTGTTCTCCCTCCCTCCCCATTTTGACTATTCCCGATTTGAGGCAAAGCTATCAGTTTTTCATGTATGAGTAATACAAATGCTGCTACCAGACTCTAGAATAGTCTGGTTAATCATTTTTTCATTAAGATTGATGACGTATGTTTCCATTGCACAGAGCATTTCCTGAAATTTGTGAATAGGTCACAGATTGGAAACACTTTTGTGTTAGAAGCAAACAGGAAAAATATAGCTTTGAACAGACTACTAGGCTTCTGTTCTATGAGATTTAGTCAATGGTCCATTATTGATATGTGAAAAATCAAATATTCCAAAAAAGGGTATAGCTACTTTTGGCAATCTATCTTCTCTTTCAGTGTTGAGTTAGCAAATAATAAGAAGTCACAATGTGTTTGTAACATTCTCAGTGCGTCTGTAATATTTTTTAAATCTAATGTGAGATTAATATAAATCCTTAATATAGGACTTATAAATCAATCAGTCTAACATGAAGTGAATAAAGTCTTTTATTTTTGGAATAATAATCTGCAAACATGATCAGTATAAAGGATGACTTTAATGTCCACATTCCCTCTTTCTATTTTTTTCTTAGAATTTCCCTTGTCTTTCTCACCTGGGTCTGGCCTCTAACATATTCTAGCTCAGGGGTAGGCAGAGTCAGCATGGCTGGTTCAGGAATTCTGGGTATTGACGTCCACAAGTCATAAAAGAGCCAAGGTTGCCTACCCCTGTTCTAGCTGCACCTTCCCCTAATTGGTGTCTTCCAAGTAGCACATACTTAGAGCAACATGTTGAAATTTGAAATAGTATGATCAATCCAGACCATTCTTAAAATAACTCTCTGAGTGGATAAAGGAATGGATCTGTTATGAACTTCACGTTATTTACTCCTTAGACATTTGAAACTAACAAATTTAAAGTTTCACCTTAAATGACTTCATAAATTGGAGGTACTAGAATACTGCAAAGCTTATTTTGTGACTGATACCACTTCATTCCTTTATGTACCAAAGGATCAAAATTCTGATGTGACTAAAATTGACTACCAAATAGATCACAAATATTTCAATGACAACTAGCTAGACGTTAAAATTATATCTATTTCCTTTTCCAGATTACTTCATAAATTATGGAAAATTTCATTAATGGATCCACAAGTATATAGTTTACTTTTACTAAAAGTTAAGGAAACTAAAATTTAGGTATTTGAAAACAGAAGCTATGAATAAATAGAGAATAAAAATATTTAAATATAATGCATTGGGAATAAAATGTTGAAACCATTAGCCAGTATTAATGTTACATATATTTTCAATACATGAGAGAATGATCATTTGGGACTCCTGCTTGAACCTTTCCTTTCCTTTCCTTTCCTTTCCTTTCCTTTCCTTTCCTTTCCTTTCCTTTCCTTTCCTTTCCTTTCCTTTCCTTTCCTTTCCTTTCCTTTCCTTTCCTTTCCTTTCCTTCCCTTCCCTTCCCTTCCCTTCCCTTCTTCTCTGGGACAGGTTTCAATCTGGATCAGTGGTTCTCAACCTGTGGGTCGGGACCCCATTTGGGGTCGATCGACCATTTCATGGGGGTCGCCAAGCAAGGCTGTCCGCCATTTTTTTTGTCCGCCATTTTTTTGTCCGCCATTTTTTTCCCCTTTTCCGGCGGGTGCCTTACCTCCCTTGGGCTGGGCCAGCTGGTGGTCGGCCTGCTCCGTCTCTGCCGCTTGCCAGCTATGCCTCGGCCGGCGCAGGGGGCGGAACCACGCATGTGCGGCGCTCCCGGGCAGGGAAAGTCCTCGACTTACGACCGGTTTAGTCCTCGACTTACGACCGGTTGGGGTCGCGGCATTAAAAAGGTTGAGAACCACTGATCTGGATTGAAAGGTGAGGAAAGATTGCACCAAGCTTTACTTTCAGGGTTCAGTGCTTTATTGTTTTCTTTTACGGTAATTTCTTCATAAAACTAGTGATTGATCATCCACTGGTTTGTTGTCAGATACTGTCAATATACTGATGATATCTAGTAGTACATCTCAACCAGAGCCAGGCCAAGAAATGCTGTCAAAAACCTAACCCAGTGCCTAGAGGCCATGTGGGTCAGTCTAGGAAGGAAACGAACTTAAATACTAACAAAATCAAGTAGCTGTGTCTATTTGGGTACCCCACTTCTTTATATTTTGCCTTTCTTTTTCTCTTTTGTCCCTATTTCTCTCCTTTCTGTTTCATTTCTTTATTCTTTTCTTCCCACTTTTCTTTTACATTCCTTTCCTTTCTTTTTCTTTTAAATGTTTTTATTCTGTAAAAGCAGAAAAACAATTCAATAAAAATTAATCGAAAACCACATGTGAAATCTTTGACCCCCATCATTTGGACTGCTACATTCTTTCTCTTTGTGATTAAGTTTCCTTAGATTTCATATCCTGATGTTGGGAAAGATTGAAGGCAAAAGGAGAAGAGAATGGCAGAGGAGGAGATGGTTAGTGTCACTAATGCAATGAACATGAATTTGAGCAAATTCCAGGAGACAGTGGAGGAGTCTGGTGTGCTATGGTCCATGGGCTGCAAAGAATCGAACATGACTTAGCAACTGAACAACAACAAATCACTCTTCAAATGAACACATGTAGATTCTCTTTTAGTGAAAAAAAGTTTGATTTTTTTCCTTCCCCAAAATCTCCTGAAACATTATTTCTGGCATCTGAAGTTTCTCCAAACCATTGGAACTGGAGAAAGCTGTCGGTGCAAGTTAAATACATGATTGACTGCCTCCTTTAACATGCTGGCTTGGATCTGAGGACTCGCATTGCTGGAGATGTGCTCCGGGAATCTCAGCGTGTGTTAGTCTAGACCTGTTGCCTCTTTGCTTACTGCTATCCTTGGCATTTTCCCTAGATCAGAATGAATCAGCTGAATTTGTGGTTGAGTGCCATGATGGCTGGCATCTTTAAAACAAAATGGGTGGAGCGTGGAATTTGGTCTTCAGAACCACCCTCTAATGAATGAAATGTGAAGAAATGAACCACGTGCCTTGTGCATATGTATCTGTGTGGTGGGGCACTCGCTCTTGCAGTGCTTGCCCCTTTTTTTTTCTCTTGGAAAAGATTGAAGTGAAAATTGTGTCCCGAGGACATGGCATCCGATAGTTTATCAGGAGTCTGACTGCATGACAGAACCACAAGCTGTCAGCACAACAGCTGAGCTGCTTGCCAAGAGGGTAAGATGCCAAATACCAGGTGAACATCTTTGCCAGCTTAGCACCTCAAAGCCATGTGATTGCTGCCTGGCAGAGTTGCTTTTATGCGCTAGCAGGAATGGAAAAACAAACGTGCTGCCTTAATGTGTCTCCTCAAGCAAGATGATGATTTACATGGAGAATTAAAATGCCGAGTTAGGCATTTTGCAATTTGGCATTTGAAGTGGATTTGCAATGACTGTGCATTATACATCCTATTGCAGTTACTGCTCTGGTGCCTTAGTTCTCCTATGGTAGATTTACACGTTAAGTGATTGCTTTAACCATCCTTCCTTCCTTCTTCCTTCCTTCCTTCCTTCCTTCCTTCCTTCCTTCCTTCCTTCCTTCCTTCCTTCCTTCCTTCCTTCCGTCCTTCCTTCCTTCCTCCCCTTCCTTCCTTCCTTCCTTCCTTCCTTCCTTCCTTCCTTCCTTCCTTCCTTCCTTCCTTCCTTCCTTCCTTCCTTCCTCCCTTTCTTCCCCCCATGAAAACATAAATGAGTCCTTTCTTTTTGTGGAGCTAACATCCAACATTGAAATCAGACTACTCTGGAGTAATTTGGCCATCTTTGGGCAAATCACTAATAACATAAAGTATATTTATAAAATGTTCTGATACAGTAAATGCACAACAGTTCTGCCATTTCTGTTTTAACTAACAGGATAACATTTTCATATAATAATAATAATAATCTAATTTCTGACATAATCCACCTGAATAAAGCAAAACAAATCTAGTCCAAGCAGGATTGATCCTCCAGAGAAAAAGTTCATGTACCTCTTAATTACTGATTATCTTTAATATTGGTTCCATTCAATATACGATATGAACACATCTACTTCATTTCATAGACTTTAGTGCCTGCTTCACTGCCAAATATAAAAACAAGATTCTGGGTCATCCAAAGCTTGTCAACCCTAAGTCAAAAGACAAGTTTGTGCTCCATTGCTTACGTAAAGTAGATTGGATTGGCAGATGATTTTTAATGACTGGCAATGGAATAGCATCTCCTATCACCCTAAGGGCAGTGGACTAATCCAGAATTGCAGAAGAAGTCATTAGGCATTCTTAATGGTACCTTCCAAGATGGAAAATATCTGGGGGGCTTCAAGAGTACTAGCTTGACAGAGCTGCTCAGTTGCCCTCCAGCATCTGGTTGAAACTGGCTCTGGGTCAGAAGGAAGAGAAAAGGAAAGAAAGATAAAAAAGAAGGGGTGAGAAATGGACCCACAAAGTTGTCGTCATAGAGCACCCAAGAAGTTTCAGAACTTCTCAAAGAAATGCTCCAAAAACACCTACTATGTTTGACAACCCAGACTGAGATTGCTTCACATTTCGCTTTGCAGAAATCACATTAGTTGTTTGAATAATACTGGTATTTATTTAAAACTTTCTAACTCTAAGGCAACTGACAATCACATAAAGGCAATTTTGAAAATATGTATCTGAGCTCTCTTACCAAATAAGAAGTACATAAACATCATTTAATACCACTTGATAGAAATAAAATTAATTTAAATGCTTACATTTATAAAGTTGGGAAAAACAAAAGGGACTTCAGCTAGTTCAAAAAAGGCACCACTGGAATAATAGAATAGAACAGCATTAGCACTTAGACTTATATACCACTTCACAATGCTTTATAGCCCTCTCTAAGTAGTTTAAGGAATCAGCATATTGCCCCCAACAATGCTGGGTCCTCATTTTACCGACCTTGGAAGGATGGAAGAATAGACAACTGGGAGCTGGTGAGAATTGAATTGCTGGCAGTTGGCAGAGTTATCCTGCAATACTAAATTCTAACCACTGTGCCACCATGGCTCATAGAATAGAATGGAATGGAATGGAAATAGAATGGAAGAACAGAACAGAACAGAACAGAACAGAATAGACTAGAATGCTTTATTTGACCAAGTGTGATTAAACACACAAGAAATAATAGAGGGTAGTAGAGAAGATTAGAAGGCTAATAATAATACTGTTGCCGTACAACATGGATGAATATACATAGACATAAGGCAGTACTGTCTTTTGTGGGGAGACACATATATAAAATGGCAATCATCTGGAACAGCACTTTTTCTAAGGAAGGCCAAAGCTATTTAAATTGAAGTGATAAATAAATGAAATCATGGTGGTCTTCATGCTTGTTGTTAATGACATCACGGAAACACTTTCTGATACCATACAATTATTTTTAAAAGCTATATCAAAGAATTGTCACTTTGGGGTAGAATTAACTTTAGGGAGAAATTGAGTAAACATAGGTTTGAAAATTAAACTTTATTTAATACACTGGATTTCCCACTAAAATGTTAGTCCTGGTGTTATACATTAATATTCCTATATATCTTGTGGATTGAAAAAAAACTGTTATCCAAATGAATCAGAATGCAGGTGACTTTATACATAATTTCACTAGCAAAAAATAACTGGATTTGTAGGTAAAGTCCAAGCAAGTAGTTTGTGCATTAATATTCTAGTATGTGCAGTTCAGAGTCCAGTCAGGTGTTTTCGAGATTGCCATCCAGAGCTGAGAAACTGTTAGTCAGATGACTGAGATTCTCTTCAGTAGCTTCTAGGTATGCCTGGAGTGTGATTTCAAAAAAAGATCTGACCTGATCCACCCCTTTGTTTTTTGTAAACTGGGCTCAAATTACGTCTGCAAAATTAGAATGTCTTAACAATTAACTCTAAAATTTTATTTTGTTACTTGTTTCTACCCAGATCTAAGCCATGGGAATTTAGGGGTCCAACATTTAGCAAGGATTGAGTTTCTGGAGAGGTGCACAGAAAACTTGTCATGTTTCGTAATACATTATCTATTTTCTCACATATGTAAATTGAATTTTTATTTAAAATCCAACAATTTCCTGCTTCCATTGGATTTCTAGGGGGACAGACTCCTTTTCAAACCCAATTCTAGCACAACTGTTCCTGCTTAACTGTTTCCAGGCTAGACTAGGCTAGCCCTCTGCATGCCTGATTCCAAATCGGAGTTGCAAATGCACAAATATTTTCTCGCACATACAAATTCATGCATGTACACAAATAAGCATATACAAATTCTTCTTTCTCCCAGTGAATCCTGCTGATGATCATTCTTTTTGGTTTCCCTTCCCCACTCCAAATGTTCACAAACAACTGAGAGCAGGATCACTAGGAGCAAAAACTATAATGCTCTTCTCCTTTCCCCTACTTAAGATACCTTCTTTCTTATTGCTGTAGAGCAGAGGTCCCCAACCTTTTGGGCACCAGGGACTGGTTCCATGGAAAAGGTTTTTTCCATGGACCAGAGAGTGCATAGTTTTGTGTGCTGCCTGCATCCCACAAATGGGACTTTGTTTGTTTGTGCGGCCCGGTTGCTGGTATGTTGTGGCCCAGTACTGCTGTAGAGGACAAATAATGAAGACTTCACTGCTTCCTTTGAACAGACTCAGTGGGGTCAGTGGGGAGGATTGGGAGCAAGGAAAAATTTGAATTTTTCCAACAAACCGGCTGAAGGGACATACTTCTCCAGTTAGCAAGAAGGAAGAACAATTTATTCCCAGCAATCCATCTGATAATTCAGAATACAGAATAACAGAGTTGGAAAGGATCTTGGAGGTTTTCTAGTTCAATCCCCTGCTCAAACAGGAAAACCTACACCATTCTGGACAAATAGCTGTCCAATCTCTTCTTAAAAACCTCCGTGATGGAGCACCCACAACTTCTGAAAACAATTCAATGGATAAAACAGGTTTTAGGAAGTAGGGCTGGGGCCATGAGCTGACTATCCCTGGTTTAACAGACCAACGATGAGCTACCTTCCATTAATTCTTAGGATATCTTTGCGCAAGTTCTTGTCAAAACCACATTTATTGCACTAACGGAGAAAGAGAGGCTCCCTGTTGAATCTTCATGTATAAGTAGGTTATGGGAAGTTTGTGAAAAATTATTTAGAAAATATATATATATATATAACCTGTTTGACTCTTTCCAAAAGAAACATAAAAGTTCATTATAATCTTTGGACAGTGTGTAGAGCATCAGCAGAGAATGCTGTCCTGTGGTTTACAAATATATATTATTGGGCACAGAACAAAGAAAAGAGGATATGAAGAAATGGGTTATCATTATGATACAAAATAAATTTATTAGTGATACAAAGAGTTTTAGAACAATCTAGGATTATCTTGCAAAAGGGACAATAGCCCAATGGATTCAGTATAAGGCCAATTCCTATGCGGTAATATATGCATGAGCAATAAGCTGCCTCTTTTACACTGATCAATGATCATTGAGCAATTGGTCTATTTCTAAAGATCATGGGTAGATAGAGCAGCATACCATGGAAAATGGAAATTCTGCTCTAAACACCATAGTACTGTGTTTTGAGGAAAATATAATTTTAAGAAAGAAGAATGAATGGATGGATAAATATTTATTATATATTTATTACTGCCAGAATAAAATAAAGATGAAGATAATGATGATAAGAAAAATTGTATGATGAGTTGGTCTCATATGTATACATTACAGCATTTATTCTAGGCATATTCTTCAAAATTGGATGCATCTTCCTGTGGTCTGTGTATTCTGTGCAGATCTCCATTGGTATTAGGGGCAATAACAATATGACCCAAAGTCATTGTTCTACATGTAATATGGACCAAAATCCAATATAGCTTCTTCCCATTTTATTTTATTTTTGAATGAGTCTGAAAATCTAATAATGTCTGGGCAAAATTGGAAGCAACATGCAGTTTTCTTGGTGAGATTTTTATGGAAGTGGTTTGCCACCGCCTTCTTTCTAGGCTGAGAGAGACACACACATACTAACCCAAAGTCATTCCACTGGGTTTGTGCCCATGGTGGGTTGAGTATTCACAGTCTCTTGGTTTCTACCCTAATGCCTTGAAAATGGCTATCTTTAAAGTCTAGTACAGCAAAATTGCTTATCCTGAATGGATACATAAAAGCCACCAAATTCAAGAAATAACATTGGAAGCGACGTGGAGAGTTGATGGATAAATAAAGAAGCAACAGCAACAATAACAAAAGAGTTTATTATTACTAATACTTCTCACTGGATCATAAAGTCTTCTTCCTTTATTCCCATGGGATCTTAGGGAGAAAAAAAGGAACATATATTTAGGAAGGATTAAAATGCTGTTTAAAGCAAGTTAAAATTAATGTCAAATCTTTTGCATAAAGCAATTTCCAACATTAGAAAGTGAGAAGTCCTGCTATTTTTTAAATTCTTTTTATTCCTTTGTTTTTCTTGATGTTTGGTTTACCCATTGAAAAAACAATGCACTCTGGCTTTGTAAAAAAAGAATTAAAGCAAGCTCTTTGTAAAAAAATAAAAATGGCTTCCGCAACGCTGTAAGAGATACGGACTTTCTGAGGCTTTGGATCTAGGAGGAAATGATGTGCAGCTCACCAGTGTGTTCCTTTTCTTCCTAAATCTGGTCCGTGTTTTTATTCTCTTAGATAATCTCTTTATTACAGTATTTCTTCTTCCTAATCTTGAATCTCCTTCCAGTGCTATGCCTAAAGCCAGTATTTAGTGGGATTGCCTGGAATGTTGTAATGTTTCCAGGCTTAATTCTGCCTGAAAAAATAAGCAAGATCAGTCTGGTTAGAGATTGTGTTCGCTGATCGGATTTTCATTTTCCTTCCTCCAATTCCTCCTTTCTTTGGTAGCATTGAACAGCTTTCCCAGTGGAAAACCCCCCCTTTTTTTCAGTTTCCTTTGGTTCCCCCCCCATTATTCAACAAATGCTGGAAATTTATTAATAAGAACATATGAGAGCAGAATGGAATGGAAAAAAGGCTCAGTAAAAAATCCCGAGAGAATCCTATAGAAGCCTATGCAAAACAAACAAGCAAACAAACAAACAAACATCCCATTGAGGGTTTTTTTTTTTTTTTGAGGAGCTGGGCATAGAATAGAAGCTGTAAGTAGACAATGTCTCATATGTAGTCAGCTCGAGGAAAACTGAAATGCTGTCCTTCCTGAGAATTAAAAAGCAGCTGCTTGTTCTGTGATCTCAGTTCTCCACTTCGCCTGACAATCAGAAAGTAAACAGAGAGACTGATGCTAGAAATTGAGAACATTTTTTTTTTCTTCAGGAACCGAGGGCAGTTTCTGAGTATCTTCTCCTTCCAATTTCCTTGTTAGTGAGGCTTAGAGTCCGCAAACCGTGGAATAGCCATGCCAATGAGGCAAACGAAACCCTGCAGGCAATGCCGCCTCCCCCAAACCCGTTGCCCATCCCACCAAAGTTAGGGACTGTGATGTCAATGTCAGTGACAACATTCCTCTTGTACATCTTGTTCCACCAGGCTGGGCAGCAGGGGTGGGTGGGTGGGTGGCCGGGCAATGCACTGATTGTGACTTTTGAAAAATGGATACATCGAAATTCCTCTCATTTTGAAAAGAGGACTTTCTGTGTCTCTCCTTCGCCCCACTGAGACATTTTTTTTTGTACTTTGGAGCCAAGCTAGGGAAAAAGGGTCTCGACAAAAAGGCTAGCCAGGAAGCCAGTCTCAGATCCTGCTGCCACTGAATATAATCTGCCTCTTGGCACCCAGGTCTTGCAGCTGCCAGGCCCTCTCCTTATGCGGTCACTGGGGTTGGCGCAGAGGCAAGAGCAGAGAGCGGAGGAGGGCTAGGCAGAGCACATTCATCACTGCCAGGAGTGAGTGGAGGCAGTGCCAAGGAACTATGTAACTAGGCACCTGTGCCAATTTGCTCAGTAATTGGATTGCTATTTGAAAAATTAACACGGTCTCTAGAACCTTTGCATTTTATGTGCAAAGTTTTCAAATGGCAGAGGGAGGGGCAAATGAGGCGGGGGGGGGGCGCCCAGCAACTGCTTGGCAGAGGGCTGGGGAGAGGGAGGGATTGATTTAGAACACATGCACGGACACAAACCAAAGTCATTTGGTTATCTTCCAGAATATTATAAAGCTGCTTCTGAATCCACTCGACCGTGCTGGCAGATGCGAGAGACAAAGGACAAAATGCAGCATGCTGGAAAGCTGTGATGTTACTGCTTACTCGAAGGAGTAACTGGTTTCCACACTGTTATTTTCCAGCAAATGTAAACATGGCAAGAGAGACACAGGCAAAGGGGAAGGGGAGCTGCTAATATGAAGTGCAGAGTCTGAAGGAGGCAATTATGATAACAGTTTTCTCTCTTTTATGTATTGAAGACCCAAATGGAAAGTAAGATAGGAAACTCTCAATTGTACTGCCAGTGCCCATTTATAGGTCTGCTGATTTTCAGAGCGAAGGACGCATCGTGAGAGAGATATTAATCCCTGTGACATGCTTCTGGATTTCTTTCTACTCTCCTATCCCTGCTTGTTTCTTATAAAGCAGCTGCAGTGCCTACTAAGATTTTACTAGGGCTGTAACTCTTGTGCAACCCGACATGGATTTATATGAAAAGTAGTGTATTAATTTTAGGCAAAACCATTAAACCCGGACGAATCCTTTGGACATTTGAGGGGGGGGGGGAATAAGCAGAATAGCAAAAGATAAACATTTGAGATGAAAGTTGCAAGTAGTGATGATGCACCCTGTTGCTAACCCTAGTACAAACACTAGAAATCCGATAAAAAGTCTGTGAATAAACGTGGCTACCTATTGCCGAAAAAGAAAAGTTTGCTTTACTTTTTTAAAGACAGGTTTTCTTCAACCTGGCTTATTCCAGTTGTACTAGTACTGAATAATTTCCAACCAAAATACAGTGGTATTTTTGGTACTCAACTGTTTTGAAACTCATTGAATTTGGTACTCAACACATTTTGATGTGAAAATTTTGTCCCGGTACTGATTGTTTGGTACTCAATGCACAAGCTAGAATCTGTTGGTGTCGGCTGCCTATATTATTCTTTACGGGGAAAAACAATTGTTTGGTATTCATTGTTTTTGGTACTCATCGCACCCCCTGGAAACAATTAACAATGAGTACCGAGTAGTACCTGTAGTTTATATCTAAGATTTCTGGGAATTGCAGTTCCAACATTTTATTCTGGTAGAGCTTGAAGAAAGCTAGACTAATATCATGCTTCTTTCAAGTAGATTGCATGACAGGATTCAATTTCTCTTAAAAAGTCAATACAACAACATTATAATATGCTAGGTAACGATTCCAACATTAGTCAACCTCTTTCAAGGATTCACCTCCAGAAAATTTAACATGACTACATTTATTGATACACACATATTTGGTAAGATTGTATGCAAAAATTAAAATATCAGACAATTGGAATTAAATGCCTGTGCATTGTGTTGCCTGGTTTCTGCTACTATAAAAGGAAAATACAGTATGACTTGTTTAATTCCAGGGTGATAGTGTCTGTCTTCCTGAAACTGTGCCACCATGAAGACAAGGCAACTCAGAAGCGAGATCTGAGAAGGAAGTAGGGGCAGAAGGTGAAATTTCTGCCCCTAGATGGAGTATTCTGCACACAGGAAGGTTTTACATTTTGGGAGAACATAGACAGCAATCTCTTCACAAGCCTAGTGGTGTTTCTAGTTTGAAATTCCCCCTAGAACTTAGTGAAAATTCACTTTAGTAACTCTGAGAGTGTGAGCTAAAGCTTTCAGTTTAGAAAAACAGGATTTGAGTGAAATGTTTGTGCTCAAACTTAAGAATTTGACATATTCTACAAAAACAATGTATAGCTAGTTAGCTGCATTGTATGCAATGGCTGCAAGGAAGATACGAAAACCACATCCTGACAAACCGTGCTGTTAATATTAGATGGAATATATTGAACTGATATGATTGCTGTAATTTTATATGTATTTTGCCAAAACCTAAGGTTGCAAATAAATGTTTAAACACAAATGCATAGTTTAGATGGCATGTTGCCTAAATAAGAATTATCCTATACTGCATAGCTATTGCAGAGTATTTTATTATTCCAGATGATCAGCCTCTATCTTACTCTGAGTTATCCATGGGCCACAATAAATCTTTAGAAGCTTGTGTTTGTTTTCTTTTCTTTTATCAGGTGGACAAAGAAAAGGTTGTGGTTAGTCAAATTCCTTTTTGCGATGGAAGACTCTTCATCCTTGTTGACCTTGCAGCGCCCACCTACTGCCTCCCAAATCTCAGTCTTGCCTCCTTGACAGCCAGGCCATATCTTCACCTCTCACCTTCCTTGTTAAATAGATACAGTTTCTTTAGCAGTGAGGGCTACTTAACAATTTGGAAGGAGGGATGTTCTCTCCCAGGCCCTACAAACATTTCTCTCCCAGAAAAGATGCCTTTTTGCACATCTGCTTTTCATGTATCCAGTAAAGCTTTAAAGAGAGGAATTTGCTCAGCCTTGCTACCATGAGATGCTCAGACATTTCTCCCTATGAGATAAATCTTCAAATCCACCTCATTGGAGCAAAGGAAAATAAAATGTTGATTCAATGTTCTTGCTTAAGTGTAAATTTCAAAGCTTCTGTAAGTGTGACCCCGCGAACTTTAAAAGAGTTGCTACTGCTGTTACTTCTATTACTGCTAATGATAACAATACTTAAATAGTATTGTTATCATTAGCAGTAATTATCTGAAAGACAGTTTGGTGTGGGGGTAAAAGCACCAGAGTAGAAACTAGGAGTTTGTGCATTTTAGTCCTGCCTTAGGCACAAAGACAGTTGGGGAGTCTTGGGCCAGTCACTCTCTTTCAGTCCCAGGAAGGAGGCAATGGCAAACCACTTCTGAAATATTGCCAAGAAAACTGCAGGCAGTTGCTTGAAGGCACACAAACACTATTACTGAACTTAGGTTCAGCAACACGTGAACAGCACTGTACATTTTTGTGGGGTTCATTTTTAAAGGGCAAAAATGCATCCAGCAAAACCGCAAACGCTTTTTTAGTTTCCTGAAGGAATGAAAAAGGAGTGTCTTAATAATAATAATAATAATAATAATAATAATAATAATAATAATAATAAAGTTGGAAGGGACCTTGGAGGTCATCGAGTCCAACCCCCTGCTCAGGCAGGAAACCTTATACCATTTCAGACAAATGGCTGTCCAGTCTCTTCTTAAAAACTTCCAGTGTTGGAGCATTCACCGCTTCTGGTGGCAGGTTGTTCCACTGGTTAATTGTTCTAACTGTCAGGAAGTTTCTCCTTAGTTCTAGATTCTTTCTCTCTTTGGTTAGTTTCCATCTGTTGCTTCTTGTCCTGCCTTCAGGTGCTTTGGAGAATAGCTTGACTCCCTCTTCTTTATGGCAGCCCCTGAGATATTGGAACACTGCTATCATGTCCCCCCTCATCCTTCTCTTCATTAACCTAGACATAACCAATTCCAGCAACCGTTCCTTATATGTTTTAGCCTCCAGTCCCCTAATCATCTTTGTTGCTCTTCTCTGTACTCTTTCTAGAGTCTCAGCATCTTTTTTACATCGTGGTGACCAAAACTGGATGCAGTATTCCAAGTGTGGCCTTACTAAGGCATTG
>NW_015388105.1:70247-85027 GCF_001527695.2 Protobothrops mucrosquamatus | reverse complement strand
CATGTCCCCCCTCATCCTTCTCTTCATTAACCTAGACATAACCAATTCCAGCAACCGTTCCTTATATGTTTTAGCCTCCAGTCCCCTAATCATCTTTGTTGCTCTTCTCTGTACTCTTTCTAGAGTCTCAGCATCTTTTTTACATCGTGGTGACCAAAACTGGATGCAGTATTCCAAGTGTGGCCTTACTAAGGCATTGCAAAGTGGTACTAACACTTCACGTGATCTTGATTCTATCCCTCTGTTAATGCAGCCCAGCACTGTGTTGGCTTTTTGTTTAATTGGGCTTTTGAAGTTCTGTTGGCCTCTTTGGATAACTAAGATAAGAGGCTAGGGCACTTTGACACTGGTGATCTGCACTATCTCAGGATCAGTTCTATCTGACTGATCTCACAGTATTATTTGTTTGGGAAAGTGATCTGACTTTTGGCTTTGCTTTGGTGAATGTGAAAATTCTCCAAGTTTAAAAAAGATTCAAAGTATCCCTCCCCCCAAAATTTATGGGTACTCTTGCCTCACCCCAGTTGCTGAGCTCAGGGTCCTGGAGCATATCTCTTGCTGCATGCATTGTTTAGAACAGGGGTCCTCAAACATGGCCACTTTAAGACTTGTGGACTTCAACTCCCAGAATTCCCCAGCCAGCCATTCTGGGAGTTGAAGTCCACAAGTCTTAAAGTGGCCAAGTTTGAGAACTCGTAGTTTATAATTTCTGTCCTTTAGTTCAACTTTTGTAGTAACATACAGTCACAGTTACGGCTGTTGGGAAAAACCACCTGGTTGCGCAATTGCTGGTATGCTTCTAATTCAGCGGTTCTCAACCTATGGGTCGCGACCCCATTTGGGGTTGATCGACCATTTCACGGGGATCGCCAAGCAAGGCTGTCCGCCATTTTTTTTGTCCATTTTTTCCCCCTTTTCCGGCGGGTGCCTTACCTCCCTTGGGCTGGGCCAGCTGGTGGTTGGCCTGCTCCGTCTCTGCCGCTTGCCAGCTACGCCTCGGCCGGCGCAGGGGGCGGAACCACGCATGCACGGTGCTCCTGGGCAGGGAAAGTCCTCGACTTACGACTGGTTGGATAGTCCTCGACTTACGACTGGTTTAGTCCTCGACTTACGACCGGTTTAGTCCTCGACTTACGACCGGTTGGGGGTCACGGCATTAAAAAGGTTGAGAACCACTGTTCTAATTCACCTCCATAATTTACCAAAGTTTTAAAATGCAGTGAAGGAAGGGTGGCAAGGCAGTTGTGAAATTTTTAGGGGTTTTCGCCGCTCTTCGTACTTTTCACAATCAGCTTGCCTATGCGGAGTAATGTACATAATATTTACATCATACCGGTAGTAATCATTCAGATCAGAAAACAGATCAATGAGCAAAGTGCCAGATAAATACTGTACATACAAGAATGCGTATTGAGTTGGGAGGGCCAGCAACTTATTTCTTCTTTTCTGTGGAGTGGGGAAAGGGAAATTTTGTTAACCCACACCTGAAGGTGTTTTGGGGTGGGGAGGTGGAGCACTGATTGGATACTTTTCTTTGCCCTCTTCTGGAAGGAAAAAGGGTAATGTTAATTGATTGATTAATTAATTATATGCTATGCTTAGTATATTTGCCATAGATTGAAGTCTGCTGAAATACTTTCTGTGGGTGGAAACAGTGGTAATATGGAAGTGTGCCCAGTGAGTAGTAGAAGGATCTTATAATTATCCATAAACATGGATAAGGTTTTAGAGTAAGTTTGAGCACCTTTCTTTGTGTTATTCCCCNCCTTGCTCCTTGCTCGTCAGTTAGTGGCGCCAGCTCTTTGGGCTGTTCTATTCCTTTCCCATCCTTTGCCGCAATGTGTGCTCTGAATGCTAACATCGGCCTTGTTTAGACTTGCTGCTGACTTGAAACAGTGATCCGCAAGTTGGAGAAGTCCAAATTCTTTTCTCTTCTTCCTCTTCTTCCTCCCCTCCTTGCTCCATCCTTATAACAGCTCTTTCTGTCTCTCTGCTCCAAGCGGAAAAACATTCCAAATGGATTCTCTTTCTCGATTTCATACTTTATCCATATAAGTTAATTACATGATCATCTTTTCATTTTTCCCTGCAAGAAAGGCTGCCATTCTCTGGACTTTAGAGTCTTTGGGCCAAAGATGAAGATAAGCTTGGCTGACAGGTGCAATAACTAACAGCAAGACATCCCTACAGGAAACTGGCACAAACTGAAACTGGTCCACGTGGCCAAGTTGATTAAGAGACTTCATTGTTTATAACTTAAATGACTTGAATTTGAGTCACACATGTCTTCGCTGAGGCAGGAAAGTCTGCATGCTAATTTCTGAAGTATTTGCCATCACTTTAGTCACTTCCGACTGTTTAATGGGTGGGCTTTTTCGTATACACCAAAATGGAATGATGACCTCAGATAATGTACCACCTCACAGGCATTCATTTATAATCCAGGATCCTTCTAAGTTGTTAACAAACTTATTTTATTCTTACAAGAACTCTGTAAGGTAGGTTTGTCAAAAATCCATCAATTGCCAATTATTTCAAAGTAAACTTAGTTTCTCCATATCCCACAGCATCAACATTGCCTTCATATCACATTGGCTCAATTATATTAAGATGGTATAATGTTAAAGCTTAAAATATGGAACATATGCTTATTTTGAGCAAGATTTTTTTTATTCAAGATAGCTTGATTCATTACCACTACTGTGTGCCTTCTGTCTCTATTGCTTTATTCTAGATTAGAAATGAAACAATGCCTTTGTGTTGCTTTGATATCTCACAGTCTGGATACTTAATGTGTTTAATACACTACAAATGTTACAGGGATGGGGGCAATGACACATACAATGGAGTCTTAATTAATGAATTAGCGGTAATGCTTGCTTAGTGACCACAATGGGGACCAGCACCTCTGTTCCTAAGCAATGTGATCACTTAGCAAAATATCATGTGCTCTTGATAGGCTTTAGACTTCACTTCTGCTATAGTCATTAAGGGAATCACCCTGAATTATTGAGACATCACATGACCATGACTTGCGATTTACTGCTGGCTTCTCCATTGATTCTGCTTGTTGGAAGCTAGTTGTGAAGTGATGGTGATCACATGATTGTGGGATGTTTGTAAATGCTTGCTAGTTATGAATCACCTGAATGTTGATCCATGACTGCAGGGACCCTGCAATGATCATAAATGTGAGTCCTTGTTGTAAAGTTACTTTTTCAGTGCCATCAAAACTTCAAATGGTTGCTAAATAGGACATGTACTAGTCCAGTCTACCTGTAGGTGCCCAATCTAGTTTGCACTGATGCTCCTTCTCAGAAAATAGCAGAATTCCACAATTATCCACACATCATTCCAACAATATCAACATGATACAAGAAGCAACACAAATTGTACATGCAAAATGCATCATTGAAAGAAAAGCAAGAGTTCTATATTTCCTCATAGATTTCTCCTGCTCATAGTGTTAAGCTGAAGTTCAAGATGCTGGATATTTTAACTTAGGTAAGCATAGTATTGACTGTCTGGTTACTATCATAGTATTGGATTTATATTTATGTTTATTTACAGTTATATTTTATATTTATAGTTATATTTTGGTCTTATGAAAATCAATGGGAGGTAAGAGGTCACTGTTCTCTCTCTCTCTCTCTCTCTCTCTCACACACACACACACACACACACACACACACACACAGAGAGAGAGAGAGAGAGAGAGAGAGAGAGAGAGAGAGAGAGAGAGAGAGAGAGAGATCCCCAATACCTTAATTTAAAACAGTAAATTACCTAGAGCATTATTATTTACTGGAGATCCAAATCCAATGGCCTGAGCTGTCAACACTTCACGACCTACTGACCCCAAGGGAAACAGTGGAGTATAAATAGAGGGTTAAGGATTTACTCTGTGTCCTCTCTTTGTCTGTTAAGAGATTGCTATTCTGAGCTCATTTCCTTCTGACTTTCTTCCCAGGGACGCATTCACAAAGCACATACTCTTGGACACTCCTCCTGGTAGGATGTAGTTACATGCTAGATTTTGTCTTTCCTCATCCCATATTTCCTGCAAATAAATCTCTTTCTGTTATAGTTATAAAATCTTCTTGAGTGGATTCCTGCTTGCATGCACATAGAGAACAACAATCCTTCAGCATTCTTGAGCAAATGGGAAACTAAAATGTTAATTTTAACACAAATTCACGTTTACCTCTGTTTGACTAAGGGCACATTTCTTGAAGTTAAGCCTTTCAAACTCAGTGTGATGACTTTGGGGTGAGCAATCAAATGGAATGGCCACATTTCCTGTATTTGAAAAGCTGTGATTTGTACTAATGTAATTGAGATGTGTTGCTTGATAACAGTTCTACTCACTTAGGTATGTAGATGCAGTCCTAGGAATAAACATACATAAGTTTCAATCATATTGAATTCAGTGCGATTTTCAGTGGGTAAAGAGCAACAAAAATTATTAGAGGGCTGGAGGCTAACACATATCAAGAATGGTTGCAGGAATTGGGTGTCAGAAGTAAGTCTTCATCCTGGTTCATCCAAGCCGGGAATATTATCATTATTATTATTATTATTAAATAAGCAACATGGCGACTGCTTTGGGAAGATGGTTACAGTTTATTGCAGAAGCAGAAAGATGGTTCTTCAGGAAAGAGCAGAGGAGAGAAGAAGAGACTGAGCACATGGCCAGTAGCATTTTATACCCTNCATATTATGTCCCAAAAGTCATCTGCTTCCCTGGGGATGGGGCTAATGACTCTTAAGAGGTTCTTTGTCTTCTTGAGTTCCTGGCTCCAACCTTCCTGATGGTCTTACATCTGCATTTCTATAGGGCTGGTTCCTGCTTGGGGCAAAGAGATGATGCCAGGTTTGGTTTTTGGTTTTAAAAATCCTTTTTGAGGAAAAACATTTTTCTGCCTTTTTAATATTTCCTTCTCTGGGGCTCTGACTTCCCACATGGGTATGTCTAGTCTAGTGAAAAGAAGGACTGGTGGCGACATGATAGCAGGGTTCCAATATTTGACGGGCTGCCACAAAGAAGACGGGGTCAAACTACTTTCCAAAGAACCAGAAGGTAAGACAAGAAACAATGGATAAAAACTAATCAAGGAGAGAAGCAACCTAGAACTAAGGAGAAATTTCCTAACAGTGAGAACAATTAATCAGTGGAATGGCTTGCATTCAGAAGTTGTGGGTGTTTTTAAGAAGAGACTGGGCAGCCACTTGTCTGAAATGGTATAGGGTCTCCTGTTTGAGCAGGGGGTTGGACTAGAAGACCCCCAAGGTCCCTTCCAATTCTGTTATTCTGTTATTCTTTTGAGCAGAATATCTTCCAAGCTACTATTAAGTCTGGCTCTTGGATGAGAGGCTTATAATCCAAAGTTGCAATGCTTTTTTTTGTCCCCTGAAAGTTTTTGGAAAATATATTACAATGTTTTTTGTACTGTTATCATTGATTTTAAATCTTGTGACAGTTTCTTTTGTTGATTTTATATTTTATAGCTGCCTTATGTTTGATTCATTGTCCACTGTTTTGATAGCTACTGCAGGAAGGCCTCTTCCTCTTCCTCCTCCTCCCCCTCCTCCTCCTCTTCCTCCTCCTGTTGCTCCTCCTCAGTCTTTTTGTCAGCTGCCTAAAACTGAAAGTGATTCTTTTTTCAAGCGTACTTTGTAGAGTTGCATTTGCAAGATTTATTGAGATGAACGAGAAAGGGTTATAAGAGTTCCAGCATCTGAACTCTTCTCTATTTAGAATCAACATCCTTGTGGACAATAGGACAGAGACTTTGTTTTCTTTTCAACAGTGTTCCTATGATCCAATGAGGAGGATTCAGTGAGAAGGTTATACCTGACTGTTTACATAAAAGTCTCCTGAAACTTTATGGCGTGGGAACCAAAAGTTACAATTGCCCACTGAATTGCCTAATTAACTGAAATTGACTAAGCGTTCTCAGTTTGTATTTCACTATTGATTTTAAATTTGCTTTTAATTTGTTGAATTTGAAATTTGAGTTAATCATCCTGGTCATCCTGGCCATTGGTACATGAATGGCCAAAATTCAGAGTTTATAATTCCATCACTTTGTGGAAGCACCAATTAGGGAAAAGTTAGTCTAGCCTAGAAATAATTATAAAATGAAAAGAAAATGTTTTTCTCAAAATGACCAGGTTTTCCTAATATATTTCAGAAGTTGAACTTAAATATATATGCAGCTAGATATGTTCTGATTGTTTCAGGGTAATCATAAGTGCATATGAGTTTTTAAAAAAGAGCTTTTAGATTATCTAGTCACACTGCTTGTTTATGTTAATTTGGAAAGCTACAAGAATGGGTTTAGAGTTTAAAACTTCATTGAAGTTTCTTTCCTTTTGAGGAATTATCTTCATATGAAAAGCCCAGATTTGTTGAGTCATTTTTAAACCTGAAGTAGATGCCTGTATCTTAGGATGGGAGATAAGAAATTCATTCCATTTGTTCTTCATCAGCTAATCAGCATCCTTAAAATATTTTCTGCCCTCCCTTAAAAAATGTGTTTAATTAGCTAGATAGGGTAGTTAATAAAGGAGCATATTACTCTACCAACAAGATGTTAGAATAATCTAGATTTGCTGAGCTAGGCTAAGGATTCTCAGTGAGGAAAAGCTGTTTGATGTGACTTTTTTTTTTTTGCAATATTTATGAAGCATGCCTACACATTTAGTCCTAAAGGGATTAGGTTTATATTTCTAAATAAATACATTTGTTTTATAAAATTTATCCTTCTCAAAATTACATTAAACAAATAATGTACTGAAGAATAAATTAACAAGCATACTAAATAAATTAAAATTGAAGGAAAAACAATTCAAAACCCCAAAGCAGAATTATATTTAAAATTACTCAAATGTCAAATAGGATAAATATATGTGATCCTTCTAAAATGTAAAGAAAAGATATAAATTATCCTTTTTAGCAGAAAACTCCATAGCGATGACGTGAAAAAGACCAACCCTGTAATCTTTTCTTTTTGATACACAACAGATCTTAACTAGTGGTAGACTCATTCTCGAAAATAAGAATCTGTAGTTTTCCTGGTGACAAACTACTTAAGTTTTCATAAGTAAGAGCCAGCATTGTGCATTGTGCCTAAAATAGAATATAAGGCCACACAGTTGATATGAGACTAAATGCTGTAGTTCATATCAGAAGGAAGCTGGCTCTTTACCATGTGCAGCTCTGCATAAAATGTATTGCAACTCTGCTTAGAGTGTATTGAAAAATGATCACAAATGGATATAATGAGCATGTCTACCTTCTCTGGAAAAGGATATAACCAGCCCAAAGGTAGGCGAAGGCATAGGCACTCTTGACCATAATATCCTCCTGATCCTTCAAGAGGAATCATGGCTTCAGAAATACTGTATCTTCCAATTTTTTAACATGATCCTTCAGAGGAAGTACAACCCTTTCCAGATCAGGCTGTATCCTCAAATCTCAGATTATGTTGTCTTTTAGGCTTCTGTGTTTTATGTATTGTTCAAGATGAGCACTTCATATCCTCCAGCTTTCCTAAGATTGTGTGGGAGTTTAGCATACTTTGCTTTGTTTATTCACAAATGCTTGGCTAAGTCTAAGGGCTAAGCTCATTAATTATGAACTTGTAACTTAAGGGAATTTATGAATGAATGCGTGTGATCACTCTTCCTTCTAAAGCCTTGCCTCACCCAACTTGGTTAAGAAATAGGAAGGAGAAAGAACACAGAGTTGGCAATTGAATTTTCCTCCTGGGTGTTTCTTTAATCAGTGTCTTTCCTCTATTGTTATTTTCTCCAAATAATTCTTGCTTGGTATGTGTTTAGCAAGTTGGTATTTGTACTATGTTTTTGGCCTGATGATCACTTTTCTCTTTTATATTTTTTTTTCAAACTCATCTGTACTTAAATGCATAGAATTTTCTTTGCAGTTCTCTTCTAAATATAACATCTGTAATAGTAAAATAATTTTCAAAGGCTCGCTTTCGCTTCTTTGCAATCTAAAAATATCACCTTGCAGTAAACCACTTCCGACTCTTCAGTCAATGAAAGATGACCCTATTCATACGCTGTTCACAAGTCTGAAGGTCATCATAAAAACAGTGAGTATGGTCTAGGCTCATTTAGGGAAAAACAAACCAAACAAAAGTATTGCTTTTAGATGATAAAATACCTTAATTATCTACAACCAGAAAGTTGCTTTTGCCTGTAAAATGATATATAATTAAAAGCCATCTACATGACTGTTTTCAAAAAGAAAAACCATTCAGACATACTGTTTCATCCCAAATCAAGAGATGGGACTTCTTATTGCTTGACAGTGACAACCTTATCTGTATTATTTTCCATCTCATAATGGAGACCAGCAAATGGAAGAACTAACAATAAAAGCAGTAATGGTTAGAAATCAAGTGAAAATAATTAAAAACTGGACACATCCTGTAAATTATGAATTGCATGGCTTTTGGCTCAAATATCTGATGAAGAGAATGCTGGCAAGGAAAAGCACTACATAGTTGATTTCTACAAAAAAATCAAGAGGGAAGTGGATGAGGGAAGTTAGCCCCAGAAAAGGAAATATTAAAAGGGCAGAAAAATATATTTTTCCTCAAAAGGATTTTTAAAAGCAGAAACCAACCCTGCCCCCAACTCTCCCTGTCTCCAGCAGGGGCCAGCCCTATATAAATGCAAATGTAAAACCATCAGAAAGTTGGAGCCAGAAAACTCAAGAAGACAAAGACCTAAAATCTGCATACCCCACCCAAACTCTAGGAGTCATTAGCCCCATCACCAGGGAAGCAGCATATGATAATAGGATTAAACCACAGATACCAAGGCCTAGAAAAACACTCAGACTTAGTTCAAAGATCATGCCACAGGAATAGGAAACTTCCAAACAAAAGGCTAGAGAGGGTATAAAAACCTATTGCCCATGTGCTCAGGCCCTTCTTTCCTCTGGTCTAGCATGCAAGAACCATCTTTCTGCCTCTTCAATAAACTGTAACCATCTTCTCAAAGCAGTCACCATGTTGCTTATTTATTCCCGGCTTGAATGAACCAGGATGAAGATTTTACTTCCAATAATTCAACATGGATATAGATAAAATCAAGCAAAGGCTTACAAATGTAAGATTAAAAGAATAAACTGAAGGCTTGATTTTGGCTGCTCAAGAGCAATTTATTTGAACTAACACAATCAAGGCCAGAATTGAAACATCATCAAATGATTCAAATAGTAGATTGTGCACAGAAGCAAAAGAATGGTAGATTATATACACAGCTCATACAAGAATATCACACAAAGTGATCATCAATGACTATATCACATAGACACTTAAATGATTCACTGGAATACCTGTAAAATTATCATGTACTAGTAATGAAAAATCGGTAGGAACAAGTAGTTGAAAATGAGCAAGTCAAAAAATGAAAATGTAATTGAAAATGAACTAGTTAAAATATTGTGGGACTCCAAATATAAATTGATAAAGCCCTAGCATACAAAATAGCAAATACACCAGTGGTTGAAAAGAAGAAAGTGTGGATAATTGATGTGGGAATCCCAGGTGAAAGTAGAATAGCAGACAAAGAATTGGAGAAGATCAGCAAGTATCAAGGATTGAAAATCAAAACTGAAAGATTATGGTATAAACTGGTTGTGGTGATCCCAGTTGTTATTCGCACACTGGATGCCATATTAAAAAATCTTGAATGGCACTTAGAAAATCTGCACACTGACAAAATTTCCATCTGTCAGTTGCAAAATATCCACAACTTGGATCTGCACATATACCTCATGTTCATAACATGCCTGATATAAGTTATTGGGGGGAGGAAAAGGAAGTCTGATTCATTGATGTTATTATACCAGGTGATGCTAGGATTGAGGAAAAAGAATTGGAAAACAATTACAAAATACTGGGGCTTGTAGATTGAAATTGAAAGAGAAATTCATTGTCAAAGCAATCATGTTTGAAGCCCTAGGAGCAATACCTAAAGCAGCGGTTCTCAACCTATGGGTCTCGACCCCATTTGGGATCGATCGACCATTTCACGGGGGTCGCCAAGCAAGGCTGTCCGCCATTTTTTTCCCCCTTTTCTGGCGGGTGTCTTACCTCCCTTGAGCTGGGCCAGCTGGTGGTCGGCCTGCTCCGTCTCTGCCGCTTGCCAGCTACGCCTCGGCCAGCGCAGGGGGCGGAACCACGCATGCACGGCGCTCCCGGGCAGGGAAAGTCCTCGACTTACGACCAGTTGGGTAGTGCTCGACTTATGACCGGTTTAGTCCTCGACTTATGACCGGTTTAGTCCTCGACTTATGACCAGTTTAGTCCTCGACTTACGACCAGTTGGGGGTCGCCGCATTAAAAAGGTTGAGAACCACTGACCTAAAGGATTTCCTTGATATCTGGAAATATGGATATCTGGAAATATGGAATTTACTAGACCTGGACATCTTAATTTTACCCAAAAACAAAAAAACCCTGCCTGGCTTGGAATTGCCTTTGTTCTTGGGTGCTATCTTAATAATTCTAAGGTCCTTGGTTAGGACATGAATGGTTAAATTTCTATCAGTTTTAGACTGTGAATCTAACTAAAGATTAGCCATATACTTTTGATTGTTATAAGATGGGCGGATATATAAAAGTTTTCAATAAATACATTTACTTGGAACAGCTTATATTCTGTGATGATACCTTTTAATACTGCCAAATAACATCTGCCTATTCCAGTTCCTTGGGAAGAACTTGATAGGTGAATAAAATTCACTCTAACATTTGGCTGACTGTGCGACCAACCATAATTATTTTTTTTATTATACTTTAGCTTCATTAGTATTATTTTAAGTACAACACATTACATAATGTAGTATCAAATCCATATTGAATTTAATGAACAGAAAATCATGAAGAGGCATTAACATATCTTAACCTGTATCTTTTGAACCTCAAGTATGATTAATTAACAAATGATTCCTACATCTATCTGAAATAATTCTGAAATAATATAATTAATTGAATTGTTGAAAAATATATAAAATAACCCAACTCTTCCTTGTTTCTATTATACATTTCCCTGCCATTTAGAGTTGTGTGCCAATGTGTTTCCTTAGCATTGGAAGCATTTCCCATTTGCCTCTTTGATCTAAGGGTCAAAGAATCTCTGATAATAAAAATAGTTGCTGAGGTTTTTCTGTTGAAAACTTCTTAGTGAAAGCTACATTTTAATTTTATTAAACTTATGTCCCACATTTATATATGCAGAAATAAACCTAACTTAGTCCTACTGAAGCCTGCTAGGATTAACATTTGCTTTTAAATCATTCTTATAAAGTAACAGGCCATTGTATTAGCAACTGTTGGTCCATTTTGAAGGATTTGAAAGATGGATAAAGATTAGTAAGTTCAAATAGATCTTTTAAGTGCAATTTTAATGGCAATAAAATATAAATCATGACTGAAAAAATCTTGGGAAAGAATAGTATATAGAGTGTCCCTACTTGAAATAATTATGAATTATTTTAGAAAGTTCCTTTTGTTTTGGCCCTTCTTTTTATCTTTGGTCTTCCCTTTCTTTCAAGCAAACAATGCTACCTTGAGATTTTTCTTCTGCTAATGCCTATACCTTAGTTTTCTTACATCTTTAACCTCTTGTGACCTCTTCCTTCTGGGAGTTTTAATTCCAGACATACTGGCTATATTCACACAACATGGTTGACTGAATCAACTACTTCCTCCCTTTCCAGGTTAAACATTTATTCCCATAGTCAGCAGTCCATGGTCATCACTATCCCAGTGAAAGAGAGAGAGAGAGGGGCTAGTTTTGAGGTCATTCCAGATGCTGCAACAGAGGTTGAAAGAACACAGTTATCTGAGGGCCAGCAATGTCCACAGAGTAAAGGAAAAAGAAGCAATAATCTGTAACTGATTATGGATTATAATCAGAGTTCCTCAACTGTAGATGAATTGTGCAAGGTTATTAAACCTCACCCATTGCTTTTTCTATGTGGTGGAATTAGTTTACTTCCAAATAATCCTTGCACTGTTTTGGACAGAGTTAATTTTTTCAGATTTCCTGGTTTATTTGCTTGTAATGTAATGGTAATACACTTACCATTCTCCTGACCCAGCTAAATGTTAGCTCTGTGAGGTAGTCCAGACAAGAAGCACAACCAGGGATACTAGCTCAAACTTCCTTGTAAGGTTACGTTAACAGTTGTTAATATAATAACAATTCTAATACAATATCAATTCATCTTGCAAGAGTGACAGTATTTATCCTATTTATTCTCTGGAACACTAGAGAGGGTCTCTTCTGAAATATTTTCCACATCCCCTGCAAGCTGAGATATTTTTTTCACACTAATTGTCCAGTCTATGGCTCTTCCTTCTGTCTCCCAAGGTCATTCCCACATAACATTACACTAAGCATTGTCTAGTGAACAAGACCAGTGAGAACTTTCACCACTTTTCTTTGTTCCTCATGCAACTGATCATGCCTTGTGCTGCATCCTTGCCAAAGTTCAGTCAGTTATTTGTCATAGGCTTTGTTGCTATCATAACAAAGTGTTGTTCATTCCTGGTAGTATCATATGATGGAATATAGAATTGGATAAAAAGTAAAATGCCTTAAAAAAAATTTCTTGGTTTGGAAAAACAACTTTGATAGTCTTTCTTTTCATTTTTGACAACACTTGATAAGGTCTTCCTTTTCTACATTTGTAACTTTGTAAGTTATTCGTTGCACACTAAATAGCTAGCATGTGTTCTGTGCCCTTCCAGCTCAATGTAACATTGAAAGAACTTAGATGTATAATCACCAATGCTTAAAACAATTATTGACTTTATCAACATTTCACATTTTGTTCTTTGCAGATAAAAATTCTTAATTTGGCTTTTAACAGAAGACATTTAAAAGAATATCTTGTTTTCACTTGATTGTGCGGGGAATTGTGGGACTTTATGTAAATATTCTGAAATGAAATGCCTTTACCGTTCTATCCTGATAAATGGCCATGCTAAAGGATAAATATTAGCCACCTAGTCTTTAAAGATCTAATAAAACTTTAGCTCCTATATTAGAGCGAAGAAACTTCCTTGCTCTCTGCTGCTCTCTTTTCACTTTCCCTGAATATGTGACCCATAATGTAAGTTAAATGTCCAGTTTTCTTATTCTTTCAATATTTTTCTGCAAATATATTTTCTTTAGTTTAATATTTATTATATATTTCTAATAAATTTAGAAAAAAATGTTATATACTTTACTGTTTACTAGACTTTATGTATACATATCGAAAAAGGTGGAAATGTTTTATGCATAGTGAGTAAGAGTAGCAGATTATGACTAATCGTTTACATGTAATGTAGTCATACTAATATAGGAACAGCATACATTGCTTTTCTTGTATAGTGTACCATGATTTATAGAATGAGAGATTTTGCAGATGATACCAAACAAACTGGCAGTGCTTTTCTCCTTCCACTTTTTTCTTTAACAAATTGAAGATTACCAAATATGTCATTGCAGTTTTTTAAAATCTAAGAGAGATTAACAATGTGATTAAATAATTGAACTTAGACCAGAGAAACCCAGGTTCATCTCAATCATACTTGCATCATTGAAACTTACTGGGTAACTACCTCACTTGGAGTGTTAGCCCTGCCACTTTTATCTGGGGAAAAAATGGCAGGATAGAAATCTAACAAATAAAAGAAAAAGCAGAGAATCTATAATGAACTTAATATTATCCAGAGAATACTATTAAGATCACAATAGCTGCAACATTACTGATGGTCTATAATTGAGAAATATATAAATCCATTTTCATTAAAAAGGTGCAAGTAACTAGGTCATTTGGATTTGAGTAAGCATCAGAGTGTTCAGAGTTTTTATCTAGATGAGAAAGTGCATCCAGAGTAAGAATATGCCCAGATCTGCTTTGATGGACCAGAATAATGATGTAAAAGATGGAGCTGCTGCCCATGTCACAATGGACATATCTTAGTTAACATACTACTTAAATTAAAAATGGAGCTAAAATTCTCATTCTACAATGATAAAGCACTATATAGTTAGCATGTGAGAAATATGGAAAATCAACATGGCATGTTAAAGATGATAAAAAAATAAAGAAGCTTAATCGTTTGCAGTATTAGTACTATATAGAAATCTAGGAATGGTACAACGTGTTAGTTGCTCAAAGTTTGAGGTCTAAGTGATTCATCTTCTTGGAATTTGAGAAGGCATATTGTTCCTAGGCATGAAAAGAGCAACAGATTCATAATTTGAATATAACTGGCAGAGATACAGAATGTTGTGAGCTTCTTAGTGACAGAATTCTACAAGAGAACTGCTTTGGCAGTACCTGAAACTATGATATGTTGTGGGAAGATTACAAAGGGTTACTGAAGTCGGCACTCCTCTCTTTAAAAGCAAAGAAAACAGATTCAGGAATATCTCATCCCTTGGATAAATGAGATGACTGTAAATAAAGTGTATATATGGTTCTATTTGTAATGTACATACAGATGTATGTGTATGCACATCTGCACGCACACACACTCCTGATACCACAAAAGAAAAACCTGTATAGCCGATCCAGAGGAAAACATGATAGTTACCTTTGAATGTGTTAATTGTGTCTGGGAATGTTTCTTGTCCCGGGTTAGGACATCCAATTATATACAATTAATGCATTCAATAGCAATAGCAATAGCACTTAGATTTATATACCGCTTTACAACCCTCTCTAAGCATTTTTTTTT